>NW_007247265.1:119972-135344 GCF_000164805.1 Carlito syrichta | reverse complement strand
CTCCCGGCTGATGGCTGGTATCCGTCGCAGTCCCCCAAAATGCGTTTCGGGGAGGAAAGGGGGGGAACAGAGCGGTCCCGTTTTGTCTGTTCGTTGGCATCTCGCTCCCAGGCAGTGAGGAGCGACCTGGGATCGGTCAGGTGTCGCCCAGAGGTGAAAAGGCCCCGCAGGCCTTGAGCCTGTGCGTGGCCGGCTGTGTGTGTATTGGAGCTGCGCCAGCTCATTCATTACGATTAGGTCCTCTTGGCCTCCGCGTAATAAGTCGTGGCAGATGCTTCTGGGGCAGAATGCAAGTGTACATTTTTTTGTTTTGTTTTGGAGTTTTATAGCGAATAATTTTTTACTCTTCCCTCCCCCGCCACCGTGTGAGTTTTCCTTTTGGCTTGCTTTGGAAAGGGTCTGCGTCTGCCAGACTCGCAGGATGGCTGGTTGCTCTTAAAGCTTGGCAGTGGCGTTCAACGTTGTGTACCTGGGAAGACAAAACATATTTTTTTTAAGCTGAGATGGGATGTCAAGATTAGCACAATCTGATTTCCTTTTCGCACAATCTGACTTCCTTGAGGAAGTCTCACTCGTTGAAGGGTGTGTGACTTCTTTATTTTGTAGGCCTTAGCTGGTAGCAGCATAAACAACATGGCCAGCGTTGCATAGTGGAAAGAGAATGGCTTTTTCTCTGTTGCTTTCTGTGACTGAACAAGTGAACAGCTTGTCTTTGCAAAAATTACCTGCTCTGTGAATGGAAGACATTGTCCACCTAATTACAGCCTGTTATTTTCCTCACAAGGGTGCCGTGAGGAAAATGAGAAGTAGCTGACATATATTGTGTGCTTGCTGTACGCCAGATGCCTTTGGAAGTGCCTTAGGTCTCTAAGTCTATTAGAAACACAATTGGAATGGGCTCCTTTTCTCAGATGTGACATAGTGAAATTGTCACCTTGCTGAGATCCCACAGCTGTATAAGGAGGAACCCAGTAGTTGGGCTCCAGACAGATCTTTTGTCCTAAACACTAAGTGGTTATAGGTAGTAAAACACATCTATAGTATTTACTAGCATGTGAAGATATTAGGTAAATTTTCCTTTTCCTTTCCTTCTGGTCATGTGATGCACAAGCTGAAGCAGACTCAGATTCTACGCAGTAGAAAATACATATCAGTTAGTATGAAATTGGCTGGTTTATTGATGTAGATGGCTCATTTCACTCTGTGGCATCAGGCTGGTGCCAGTATTTAAGAATCCTTGTTCAAACCAGCTCTGACTTGTATTATGATTTTCCCCCAGATAATGATAAATGTCGTTTTTCATAAATTGGGCAATTGGAGTAATCCTTCTATCTGTTCCCCCACCCCCTTCTCTATGGAGAATTTAACCTAGTGTTCTCTGCTTCAGAGGATGAACGCTTTAAACATAATTTATTTAAACGTTTATATTTTCTGAAATGTACTGTTGCTAGTGGTCTCTCAGACAGCCTTCCCTCGCTGTTCCAGTAGCTGCCAACAGGTGCTAAAGTGGCTTGGCTGCCGCTGCAGTCGCCACCTATGTCTTCCAAAGTCAACTGCTTGTGCTGCTTGAAGCCCCAGCTGTTTCCTTTAGCTTTGCCGGCGGCAGCATATAACAACAGCCGACTCTGCTGGTTAGAGGCTCCTGGATTGCCTCCCACATCTCCATCTTCACCCTGGACAACTGTGTAGAAGCTGGGCCCTGTGAAACCTGCTTTAGTCCCCTCTGTCCCAGGATGTAGGGACAAATTCAGGATTTACAACCAACCATGTCATAGCCTGAGGGGCAACTGATGTTCTGTATCGGGGCCCCCATCTGATCAACATAAAGGTCTAGATAAATGCCAGGATTCAGAACTAATGAGTTCCTCAGACTCATACAAATCTAATGTCGCCAACCATTGATCATGCCGTCATCACTTGCATGTCTCTGCGGCCACAGACCTATTTGTATCAAGCTAGCCTGTGTAGTGAGGACAAATACAGCAGCACAACCACTTTTCAGAATGCTTCCTGCAGCTTTCAGGTTCAGATGACTGAACCCAGATGCCTGCTTGGGTCTAAACCTAAATCTGCACACCTTCTGATGAGCATTGTATGTAGCCCCTAAGACTGAAGCCCCAGCAATTATACGCACAAGGACAGAGGGTGTGGGGAGCCCACCAGTCTAAAGACAGCACTGGCAGCGACTGCCCAACTGCGCATACCACCTCAGATGGACCCCTGGTCCCAGGGAACAGCCTGATCCTCAGTGGGCCAAGCCCTATCCAGATATGCTGCAGAGGCAACAAGCACGGGTGACCCCTGGTGCCATGTGTCTCCACCTGAGCTTTGTGTGTTTCTTCGGCCTCCTTATTAGTTTTTCTCCTCCAGCACATTTTTACATTGTGCTTCTTTATTTGAAAAGCACATATAATCCAAACTCATCTTCTGCCTTTGTTTTCTTGTGGAGAAAATAATCGTACTCTTCTAAAAAAAAAAAAAAAACAGTGAATTTTACATATTTTAAAAATATGTTTTCTTTCCTCTAGGCCCTATTTTTAATTGTAATTGTGGAAGGAAATCATAGAAAACTTTTTCCAATTATTTTCCCTATTTTTTCAGTTATATAGTTGTAAACACTCTATGCAAAATCTTGTTTAGTCCTCCTGACACGGAAGTAGGCACTATTTTTATCTCATTTGCCTAAGGGGAAACTGAGCTGCAGAGAAGTTAAGGTTACACAGTCAAGAGTAGAGCCAGGATTTGAACCTGACCTGACCACTTTTGTATCTTCAGTAATATCTACATATTAGTATAATTTCTCACTAACATTCGTGGTAAAGTCTTACACCCTTAAGCTTTGTTGAAAGTTATATTCTTAAATAACGTCTAGAATCTCATGTTTGTTATACAAACACAAGGATGCTTTGCACAGCCTCATATTTTGAACCGCAGAGCTAGAATGGATTTGTTGTTTCGCTGAAGAACTGCTTGGGTGCCTACTAGACACTACACAGAGTTCTAGGTCCTGACGATGCAGCATGGCTGACCTGAGTTCCCAGCACAGAGCCCTTCTTGTTGAGGGAAGAATCAAGTACAGTCCTGTGTCACTTAGCAAGAGAACACGTTTTGGGAAATGTGCAGCCAGGTGATTTTGTTGTGTGACCGTCATAGAAGGCACTTATACCAACCTGGATGGCATGACCTAGGCTGTGTGGTATAGCCTGTTGCACCTAGGCTACAGACCCGGACAGCATGCGACTTTACTGAACACTGCAGACCATTGTGACACAAGGACAAGTATTTGTGTATCTAAACATAGGAAAGGTACAGTGAAAATACAGTATCATGATCTGATGGGACCATGGTCGTATATGTGGTCTGTCATTGCCCAAACCGTCATTATTTGACACGTGCCTGCATATAATAGGCCCAGTGACCGTTTGTTGAGGAATAAAGCAGGATGGAGTCACTCCTTTAAGAGGTGGCCAGGGATGGCCGCTGGCAAGGTGACATTTGAGCTGAGACCCGAGTACAATGAAATTTGGAGAGATCTTAGCGATATCTTAATTTGACACCTTAATTTCGTCGATCTGACAAATTAAGGTCTAGAGAAATTGTAACTTGTTCATTGACGTAGGAATTCAGATTCTCTGCTCTTCTTACCAAAGCTAAACTGTATCTCTTTCAAATGTAGCATTCATCTTGTATTAACTATCTTTATATTCTATACGAACAGCCTAAGATATATTTAATAGTTCTAACATTTGCATTTCTAGTAATTGTTCCAAGAAATACCTTTGTTTTCTTCCTTTGAAAATGTAGTAGTATAGCCAGGCGTGGTGGTGTGCGTCTGTAGTTCCAGCTACTTGGAAGACTGAGGCAGAAGGATCACCTAAACCCAGCAAGTCTAGGCTGCGGTGGCCTTGAGCATACCACTGCACTCCAGCCCGGGCGACAAGAGTGAAACTCCAACTCAAAAAAAAAAACCAAAAAAGAAAGAAAATGTAGTGATAATAAGAACTGTGAGTTTACTTGAGTCTTTTTTTAAAAATAGATTCACTTTTTTGACTGTTCCCGAGTGAGTCTTGTACTTAATGTCTTAATTTTCTTTAGTTTGTTGAGTCAGGATCTCACTCCGTCGCCTAGGCTGGAGTGCAGTGACATGATCATGGCTTACCACAGCCTCAAACTCTGGAGCTCAGGTGATCTTCCTACCTCAACCTCCAAAGTAGCTAGGACTACAAGCACAGGCCACGATGCTAACTTTTTAGCATACCCAGCATTTTTTATTTTTTGTAGAGATGAGGTCTTGCTATATTGCCCAGCCAGGTCTCAAACTCCTGGTCTTAAGCGATCCTCCTACCTTGATCTCCCAAAGTGCTAGGATTACAGGCCACTGTGCCTGGACAATTTGTTGAGTTTAATAATCCCAAAATTGAGTTCATTTTATTTTTCCACAGTTCTTTGTGGGAAAAAAAAATAGAACATTTAGTGCCTGTCTGTCCAACAGGAAGTAACTGTGAACCTAGTTCTGAGTTGACAAAGTTAGTAACACTGAGATTGTTGATGTATATCTTTCTTAATTGAGGAATCGGTCATTTAAATATATGAAGTCAGTCTTATTGCTCACAGCACTTAAATTGTTGCAATGCCCACAGGTGGTAGGAAATCAATAGAAGGAAACTTTCATAATGAGAGTTATGTTCTTTTTTGCTCCATGAGGAAGTTAAGAGTCAAGTGTTGTGATCAGTCATAGCAACTACGGTTGCAAGTACTGTTGGTATATTTGCTCGATCCCTTTTCCCCTTGGCCCTGATTTTCTGTGTTTGCTATCATGTATATTTGTGAAAAATCTCTTCAGATCATTTTTCCAAGGCATACCTGAGTAAATTTGCCGATGCTCGGTCACTAGCCTGCTTTGAGTACAGATTGAGGCTGAGTGATGAAGAGATTCTTATATTGTTGTCTTGCCAAGTCCTGGCCACTGGCATTGCCAGGAAGGTGTTGGCCTCTTTTGATAACCAAACAGCATCTCTTGGAAATCCTCTGGTTTAGAAGTAGCATTCTATCACGTAAGCTATGTGAAGATGACAGCCTATGATTTGCTTTTTTGTATGTATCTGTTTTTGTTAAGAATTATGTTTACCTTTTAAAAGGTCTACATGCAGCTAAACATGTTCAGCTTTGGGTGATAAAGGTTAATTTTTTTCTTTTTTCTGAACCTCTGGGTGAGAGCAAAAGTTATATGGCTTGGGTTTTCGCTATGTGGAACAGGACTATAGGAAGGTGGCAGAGCACTCTGTATAAAAACTTTTAAAGAAGGCTCTTCAGGAGTGTAGAGACAACTTGTCTTCCTTGCACTCAATAAATACTTGACCGACGTTAAAGCTTCTCCCTTTCACAGTGCGTTGTTTTAAAGAGGTCAGTTTGAGTTCATCTTATCTTGCAGATAGAATAAATACAGTTTATCAAAGTAGCAGAATTTTAATACTTTTAACTTTGGGTGAATGCTTTCCAACATTTGGTTATCTGTTTTTTGTTCCTTTTTTTATCGAAGTACAGCATATATGCAGAGAAATGCGTTGACTTAACACACTGTGCACCTGCTGGTGTTCTATCAAGTGGTCCACCCTCTGCTTAATACCCCTCTGCACATAAAGACCTGGTGACTTTCTTGTGATTTCCCCATCCACGCATGGGATGTTCTGAATGACTCTGTTTCCTGTCACTGATCATTTTAGGTTACTGCCTAAATCTGCTTCAGCACTCCTAGTAGAGATGATGATGTTTGACCATGTGTGTGTGTTCATGAGAAGGTTTTTAGCTCTTAAAAGTATGTGCTGGCCTGGCTCAGTGGCTCAGCTGTAATCCCAGCACTTTGGGTGGCCGAGGCGAGTGGATTGCCTGAGCCTGCGGGTTCAAGACTAGCCCGGGCAACTACTGGTGAGACCGTGTCTCTACAATAAATAAAAAAAATTAGCCAGGCATGGTAGTGTGTGCCTGTAGATCCAGTTACTTGGAGGGCTGAGGCGGAAGGATCACTGGAGCCCAGCAGGTCGAGGCTGAGATGGCCATGAGCATGACACTACATTCCAGCCTGGACGAAGAAGTGAGACTCCAACTTAAAAAAAAAAAAAAAAGCATGTACCACTTTGAGCATCTCTCATCTGTTTGTAACCCAGGCTACATAACTCACCTTTGTTTGAGAGTCAGGCCTGGCCGCTCAGTTTGTCAGTTACAGTCGCCTCCGTCTGTCCTGTTGTTGGGTTAGCACCATGCAGTTTGCTCTGGGCCTCTTTTTCCGTCCAGTGCAGCTGACTAACTCCTTTCCTTTCGGTTTTATACATTCTTTCCATGTGTTGATATTTGCATGTGGGTTAAGATAGCTTTGATCAGATTACATTCAGACTTTGTTGAAAACAATAAAAACCTCTGTCTATTTAAGATAGTGTTTGTGGATCCCCATTCTAATAAATTAATTATATGTGTACTTTAGAATTTGATTATCAATGGGCAGTCTGTTTTCAATTATGGTAGCTTATGCATCTCAGGTGCTAATGAATATTTCATTAGAATAAATAAAGCATATAAACTCTTCAGAGAGCTTTTTCTGTTATTTCTAAAATAACTTTACCACTTGGGACCATATGTCAGGCCATTGAGCAGTGTAGCATACAACATCTTCAACTGTGGTTGTCTTATAAATTCAGAGATTAATAAAAGCAAAAGGTACTACAAGTTGATATCACATAGCAGCCTTCAGGTTGTTCCTAGTTCCTCCAGCCACAATTATTCTGTCTTCTCGTCCCAGGTTACCCTATACCTAAGACTAGAATTGGCAATAAATATTGGCATTTGCCTTCCAAGTTCTAGCTCATCTGTGAGAAAAGCCCAGTCCTTCTCACTTTCAAGCAGCTCAGCATGCCATCCATTAAAACCAGATCAAGGCTGGGCTCCATGGCTCAGCCTGTAATCCCAGCACTTTGGGAGGCCGAGGTGAGTGGATTGCCTGAGCCTGCGGGTTCGAGACCTGCCTGGGCAACTTGGCAAGACCTCGTCTCTACGATAAATCAAAACTTCGCCGGGCGTGGTAGCACGCGCCTGTAGTTCCAGCTACTTGCAAGGCTGAGGCGGAAGGATCGCCGGAGCCCAGCAGTCGAGGCTGCGGTGGCCGGGAGCGGCCACTGCACTCCAGTCTGAGCGACAGAGTGAGACTCCAACTTAAAAAAAAAACACCAGATCAAGGTGACCGGTGGTGAGTGTACCCTAGCAGCTGTCGCCATTCTTATAAGTTGTCGGTGGACTTGCTGTTTACATGCTTGTCGTCGTGAATGAGTGATAAATACGTGCTTCTTCCACTGCCACCTTCTCCTCCCTTAGAAGTGCTGACTGTCTTAATTGACTGAGGAAGAAGCAGTCAGGAGAGAAATCCCACGTTCTCCCCACCTTAGCCGTCAGCCTGCCTGCGGCTGGATGGGAAATTTTGCCGTCTGTCCTACTGTGGTGGGTGGGTGGCCGGCCAGGGCCTCTGCTTGTTCAGCTCTCTCCTTGGGCTCTGACGCTTGTTCCCTCATGTCTTAATCCACATACCTGTGGTGGCGATAGCCACCATCTTGAACAAACAAGCCACGAAGACAGGTCCACGCATTCTTTCAGACACCATCCCATTCCTCTGCTTCCTTCCACGGCAGAGTTCCTCAGAGGAGGTATTATTATGCACCGTCTCCGCCTCTCCACTCTCTCTGGACCCTTCCACGCCAGCCTTTCTCCTAGTCCCTGTACCCCAGCTGCTCTTCTTAAGGTCACCTTTGTGTGAGGTTTAGGAGAGCGAAGGGGTTTGAACTGTTCCTCGCTAGGCCCCAGCACTGGCAGAGGAGTTGTGACAAACATCCCGTGTTCTTCACTGATGTGGCGAGTCCCGGCTATGCTGTGTCTTCCTTTGGTGGCGCTGAGCACGTTCATGAGCACTGGGGTTCCTTCTCCCCCTGTACTGCGGCCACAGTGTGTGCTCTACCCACCCTGGAGGATGGGGAACCGAAGGGAATAGTGTTTGTGAAAGCATCTGAAAGTGGTAGAGTACTAAGCAGGCCAAAATAAACGTAAGGAAAGTAGAAAAAATTCACAGGAGAAAAGCAGCAATTTGAGTTTGTGCTTGTATACTCACATTTAACAATCATTTTCTGTGGACTGGGCTTCCTATCCTTCCTCATAATAGCCCTATTAGGGTACGTGGTGATGGTTATTCTTGTTTTACCCTGGAGGGAACTGAAGGATTGCCCAAGGTCAAGCAACCAGCAAAGCATCTGAGCTGTGTTAGTCTCACTCTACAGTCCATACCCGGAATCACTACTATACAGTTTCCAAGCTACTGAAACTTGAAGTTAGGGAAAGAGTAGAATTAAATGTAAAATCTAGTTCTTTGAAAATACTGCTAGTATATAGGAACTGCTAGTATTTAGAAATATTTAGAAACAAATATTAGACGTTAGGAATAAAAAAGTATAATAGAATAAGAAAATTATTATAACTCTACAGTTTTATGACCAAGATGTGGAACATTTAAAGAAATGGATAGTTCTTTAAATAAATAAATAGGTGAGTTGCTTCTCTCACTCTCTCTTAAATATCTTGTCCCCATCAGGGTCACTTCTGCTTCTCATTAAACGGAAGCTTCCTAAGCTTCTTGGAGATCGTACCTGTATTCCCAGCTTAATCCTCTGTTGCAAGTTAATGATGATCAGACCCATAACTGTAGTTTTTGTCTTTCTCTGGAATTTTCTAACTGCATGCTAGACCGCTGCCAGTTTAACACCTTACAGCCACTCGTCTCAAATCCAAAGTTAGGTCTTTCCTTCCCTCCAAAGCTGTTCTTCCTCTTCGACTCCCTGTTTTTGTTGACGGCACCACTTAGCTGCACAAACCAGAACCCTGTGTCTCTTCCCACCTCCCATGCCTGGTTCTTCCTCAGGGTCCTGTCCTGTTTCCTTCCTCTGTCTCTTTAGACTGTGACGCTGCAGTTCAACCTGTGGCCTCTGCCCTTGTTCAGACTTTGCTTGGTTCTTGACTGGCCACGGCAACCTCTCTACTCTGCTCTCTCCTGTCATCAGACAACTGTCAGTGATGTAAACCTCTCCTACTGACTTAGTATTTAAAAAGAAAGAGAATACATGAATTAGGTATTAAACTTAACAAGTGACAGAGGAGGAATAAGGAAAATTAGAAGAACTAAATAGAGCAAAACCAGTATAAATGAATTAGAAATAGAGCAGGAATGGAATTGAGAAGTAGACCCAAGAGCTACTTCTTTGAAAAAGAATGAGTGAAAAGTTCTGAACTTGTTTCACACCAATGTGAATATACTTAACACCACTGGACTGTACACTTATCAGTGGCCAAGACAGTAAATTTTATGTGGTATGTGTGTGTGTGTGTGTGTGTGTGTTTAGCCACAGTAAAAAAAAAAAAAAAAAATCACACAGGAGAACAAATTCTTAAGTCATAAAAAAATTAATTTAATTTAAAGAGTAAAACATTCTGATAAGGCTGACACGTGAGGAGGAGAGCAAGTGCGAATGTATGTTGTGAAT
Organism: Carlito syrichta; assembly: GCF_000164805.1. Lineage (NCBI taxonomy): Eukaryota > Metazoa > Chordata > Mammalia > Primates > Tarsiidae > Carlito > Carlito syrichta. The sequence goes on along the minus strand of NW_007247265.1, from coordinate 125,775 downwards.
GAGGGAACGTGCAGAGCTATTGGGGCCATTAGAGTTAAGAAACAACTGTGTAGAGATCTCTGCTAATAAGTTAAAATCTAAAGCAATGAAGAAATGTCCAGAGTTGATGCAGGAAGAGATACAATTCTGTGATGTGTTTTGAGACCGTTTCTGTAGTAATTGTGAATAACTCTACTTGTACCATCTAAGCAAGGAGGAAAACTGATGCTTTTTCTGTTCAAGGAAGTTTATACTATTTAAATACAGCTGGTGGGACTGTAATTGTTTATCATATTAAATAACCGTTATTTAATATAATTATGATAGTAAGATAAAGCCATAGTGTGTTAAATATTTTAAGACTGAAGAACAAGTTTAACCTCCTGTTTCAGACAACTGTATTATAACTCTAACAACTTTTTTATATCACAAACCTTGGAAGATATATACCTAGCTATAAAGATCCTAAGTAAAATATTAGTAAACTGAAGTAGGCAAACAATTAAAAGAATAACCTACCTTGACCAATTAGAGTTTATTCTGGAAGTACAAAGATGGTTCAACTTTTAAAAATTGAATTAATAGGCCAAAAGAGAAAAATTGTAAGATTATCTTAATGAGATCCCAAAGGTACTTGTTTAGCCAATTTTCCTGATTTAAAGTTTCTGAAGAAAAAAAGAATATTTCCTTTACATGTTAAAATATGTCAGTCTCAACCCACAGCCAACACAGAGCAGTTTTCCACTGGATGTTGATAAGTGTTAAATGAAAAGGTTTTATCATCAAAAGTTGAGGAAATTCTGGGTTATTAAATGGAATATTAATGTCAGGAATAAGCAGGGTGCCTGTTATTACTGGTATTATTAAGCACCTTTTGGGAAATTTCATCTAGTACAATAAGATGGCTAAATGAATATAAATATTAAAAAGACCTTGATAAAATTACATGCAGATGATACAGTTATCAACAGAATAGAGACATTAATAGAGCTGTTATATGGACTTTGCAGCAACTTGGATGGATTTGGAGTTGATCATACTGAGTGATTTATCACAGAAACAAAGAACAGAGTTCCATATGTTCTCACTCATAAGCTGACCTTGAACAATTATAATGCCATAAGAAAGCGATTGGCAGTAGTGGGAAACTGTCAGGGGAAGGGGGTGGAATTGGCAGTCGAGAGAAACTGCTAGGGGACAGAAGGACATACCTCATCAACAAGGGTACCTGCATGATCGATGTTTATATACCTAAACCTGAATCATACCCCACATCTTTATAATAAATAATTTTTAAAAAGAAAAAAAAAGGTTCAGTAATGTGGGCACTAAAATACTCAGCTCTATACAGTTGGACTGAAGATTTACAACATGCTGGTCTTTCTGCCTGGACCCCTCTGCCAGGGTTGCAGCCTGCCATGGACTGTCTTCTGTTAAATCCTTACCTTCCTTCAGGTCTCCCTCTCCTGGCTTGTGGATAAGAGCGCAGACCCCAGAGCCAGACTGCCTGGGTTCAAGTCCACGCCACTGCTTTGCTAGAGGGTGGCTTCAGGAGGATTACAGGTCGTCCTCTGCACATTGTCCTCACCCTTAAAATGGGGGATAGAAGGTTGCCTATACACAGGAACTAGGTAAGTGTTAGGTGGTATCACTTGTGTCCTCAGGAAACGATTCCTAGCCAGGCCCCCTCCGACTGTGCCCCTCATTTGTGGTTTTTATGCTGTTGTTAGTTTGCATTTCTTTGTGGGATTCATTTCTGTCAGCTTTCCCCCAAAATGGGTCGTTCTTGTGTTTACTGACTGGAGGCTAACAGTGACTGGCATATAGTAGATGCTCAACAAATTCATATTGAATTGATGCTTATCAACCTAGTTTTTCAAACAATCTTGCATGTGTAAATTCTATATAAAATGTATAAAACTTCACAAAGGTAATAAACAACTTGAATAAATACATTAAATTTTATAATGAAGTCAATTATTCCTCCCCCCATTAATCTATAATTTTAATGCAATTCTAATACAAATCATAGGTGGAATTTTCTTCTGGAACCTTAACAAAATGACTAAAGTTTATCTGAAGAAAGCATGTTTATGTAAATAGCCAAGAGATTTTTTTGAAAAACATTAATGATGACTTTGCTTTACATTAAAATATATGTATTATGCCCGGGCATGGTGGCTCATGCCTGTAATCCCAGCAATCTGGGAGGACAAGGCAGGAGGATCGCTTGAGACCAGGAGTCTGAGACCAACCTAGGTAGCATAGAGAAACCTTGTCTCTACAAAAAATTAAAAAAAAAATTAGCTAGGCATTGTGGTGTGCACCTGTAGTCCCAGCTACTTGGGAGGCTGAGGCAAAAGGATTGTCAGTCCAGGAGGTCGAGGATGCAGTGAGCCGTGATCATGCCACTGCATTCCAGCCTGGACAGCAGAGCGATACTCTGACTCAAAAATTAAAATTGAAATTAAATCAATAAAATGTATGTACTGTGCATTGAAATATCACATTATATCCCATAAACATGTACATTTATTATCTATCAATTAAAAATAAAAGACAAGAAAATTATGTATTTATTGTGAAGCTACAATAATTGAAAGAATGTGATACTGAAGTAAAAATAAACAGATCATTATAAAGGATTTTAAAGTCTAGAAACAAAAATGTGAATTGTAGAAAATTAAAATTTTATTTTAAAAATATTAAATTTAAAATGATAGATGATCTCACTAAGTTTAATTAGAAACAAATTTGATCATGTGGGGAAATGCTCACATTATATTGTTAAGTTAAAAGGACAGGTTACTAAGCAATGTGTCTCATTCATTTCTCACAACCTAATGATAATAATAGTAGCTAACATTTTTTTGAGTCCCTTCTAAGTATCAGAAACTGTACCATGTTTTTCATGTTTCCTTATTTAAATATCACAGCCTCCCCTGAGCAGTAGCTACTATAACTGACCCTGTTTTACAAATGAAATTGAAAATGACAGTGGCCAAGAGCTAGGAAACAGTGGCAGAGAATAGGAATTCGAACCCATGTCATCTGATTTCTGTTATCTCTCTTAATTGCACATACCGAAATTTTCACAGTGATTCTTGATGAATGGTGCTATTCTAAATGACTTTTATTTATGTTTTGCAATTTTCTACATTCTCTACAATGAGCACGAATTATTACTCTGATTTTTAAAAAGGTAAAAGTCAATACAGAGATTGTACAAATATGTGTTAGAGCTATTGAAGAAGTTGTATCTAAATAATCTTAAAGATTCCTTTAAAAGAAAGTCTAGAAACAGATCCCAGTGACTGTACTGTATAAAGGTGGCATTCAAATTTATCATTTAATATGTGGGGCTTGGATAACAGGCTAAGAAGAGAAACACATGACCAGTAAACTAGAAATTTAACTTTATTATTCAGATTGGGAAAGATAAAAAGAATGTCAGTACCCTGAGTGGAGGGAATTGGACCTTCCCAAACTGCTCATGGGAATGAACTTGTTACTACATACTGGGAAATAAATGGGGCAATATATATGAACAGTCTTAAAATTGTGTATATGCCTTTTGATTCAGAAATTTTATTTGTTGGAATTTATCCAAATTGGGTAAATTTTCAAAAATATAGGTCAAGGATACTCATTGAAATACTGTTTAAATTAAGAAAAAAAGTAGGGACATCCCAAGCATTCAGCAGTAAGAGTATTGTTGAGTTTCATACTGTGTGGACCACTGTGGTATGGTATGGTATGGTATGCTCTGCAGCCATTTAAAATTATGTATATTTATAGAAATTGAAATGGATTCCACAGAGTAGAGAGCTTGTTAGAATAAGGCAATGCACATGCATTGCTTAGCACGATGACTGGTATGTGGTAAGATTTCAAGTGTTAGGAAAGATAGGAGAAACAGGTTATTAATTAGTAGGTTTCCAAAGTATCTTTCAAGTCGTGATCCTCTAGTCACCAAAAACCACTACTGGTGCTTCATTCTCGTTGAACTAAACCCTTTCTTTGTATCTTCCAACTTTACACCTTTTATTTTTCTACAGAAATTACCCACTCTAGCCAGGGAGTAGGAGTCTCCTCGCCACCCTTTGCGTTTTCTTGCCTTTGCACCACTTGTCCCACCTGGAACTACCTTCCCCCTTCTGTGCTCCAGTCTGAAGTCATCCATCCTTTAAACCCGGCTTGTGCTACGTGAAATTTAACATTCCAGCTTTGGTGATTTTTTACCACCTCAGGCATCTCCGCTATGTCGTGCCCGGTTTCCTAATATTAAAAAATACACACATGAAAATTTAGTGAAATTCTTAGTTCCTCGAGGACAGGTTGAGTTTGATATTTACAGTCTATTTTTTCCCTGTGATGATTCCCTGAGCATAATTTGATACCCTTCAATTACTGCTAAATTAGTACTTACCTTCTTTTGAAATAATTTATCAAGGTGAGATTCATATAACATAAAATTAAGCATTTTAAAGCAAGCAATTCAGTGGCGTTTAGTACATTCAGAATGTACAGCCTTCACAAATAATTCCATCATTCCAAAGTAAACTCTCTTACCCATTAAGCAATCTCTCCCTATTCCTGTCTTCCCCTATCCCCTGGAAGCCACCAATCATCATTCTGTCTATGGATTTACCTGTTCTGGATATTTCATATAAGTGGAGTCATATGATAAGTGACCTTTTGTGTCTGGCTTTCACTTAGCATGATGTATGGAGGTTCTTCCATGTCGTAATATGTAGCAGCGCTTCATTCTTTTTTGTGGTTGGATAATATTTCACCGTGTGTATATGCCGCCATTTTTGTTTATTCATTCGTGTGTGGGTGGACACTTGGATTGCTTCTGCCTGTTTTCTTCGTAGTAGTCACTGTGGTTAATGCTGCTATGAACATGTGTGTGCAATACTGTTTGAGTCCCAGTTTTCAATTCTTTTGGGTATATACCTAGGAGTAAAATTGCTGGAACATATGGAATTTCTGATGCACTCTTTGAGGCACTGTTTTCTACAATGGGTGCAGCAGTGCACTAGTGTTCCAACTTCTCTATATCCTTGCCGACATTTATTTTCTGCTTTGTGGTTATAGGCATCCTGATGGGTGTGAAGAGGTACCTCATTGTGGTTTGACTTGCATTTCCCTAATTAGCAGTGATGTTGAGCATCTTTTTTGTGTGCTCAGTGGCTAGTTGTATGTCTTTTTTGGAGAATTGCCTGTTTAAGTCCTTTGCTGGGTTTTTTTTGTTTGTTTTTTGGGTTTTTTTTGTTTGTTTAGTTGGGGTTTCATTCTGTTGGCCAGTCTGGAGTGCAGTGGCATGATTAAGGCTCACCACAGCCTTGAATTCCTGTGCTCAAGCAATCCTTCCATGTTAGACTCCTGAGTAGCTGGGACTACAGGTGCATTCCACTGTACCTGGCTACTTTTAAAGTTTTTTGTAGAGACAAGGTCTCGCTATGTTGTCCAGTTTGGTCTTGAAGTGGGCTTGAGCGGTTTTCCTATCTTGACCTCCCAAAGTGCTGGGATTATAGGTGTGCACCACTGTACCCTGCCCTTTGCCTGTGTTTTTAATTGGATTGTTAGTTGTTTTGTTGACTTGTAGAAGTTATTTACGTATTTTGAATATTAGATTCATAGTGCATATCTTTTAACATTAATTCTCTGTGATTTGGCTTTGTTTTCCCTTCTGTGATATTTTAAAAAACTATACTAAATGCTACCATATAGGAGATGTCCAACTGAAAGATTGTTTTTTTTATTTTTTATTTTTTTTGAGTTGGAGTCTCACTCTGTCGCCAGACTGGAGTGCAGTGGC
>NW_007247265.1:117892-119952 GCF_000164805.1 Carlito syrichta | reverse complement strand
AATCCACTCACCTCAGCCTCCCAAAGGCGCAGGATTACAGGCTGAGCCACCGAGCTGGCTTACTGAAGGATCTTAATGATACTAATTCCACCTGTGTAATGAGACAAGCATGCAACCAGTACTGTTTCAACCTTTTTAATACCTCATTTTACTGTCTGGGAGCTAACTGGCTTTGATCATATCCAGAATTCTGGTGAGAACAATCACTAATGGATGTACAAGATACTTGCAAATTGTAAGACTTGTCACAATTATAAAGGTAGAAGATAGGTTGCTGCTTTAGTGTTTTTACACTTGTTCTTACTTTAATTTTGTAGATTCTTAAAATCCCAATGCATAGTTAAGCACCCAAGAGCTTGACTTAAAGCGAAGAGGATAACAAGAATGTTTGCGTTTCAGAGTCATCGTTTCTGAACTTCCATGACTCCGACTGCGAACCCAAAGGATCGCTGCCCTGTGACTCCTTGCTCTCCCTCAACACTGAGAAGATTCTGGTAGGCATCTTCTCTCCCTGCTTTCTGTGCTTGTGACCTGGAGCACAGTAATACTTGTTCCAGAAAGTGGAAGGTGCCTCTGGGTATCAGCTAGAAGTTGGGTTCTGTTGGTTTTAGGGCTGAGATAAAGATAGGGCATTTGGTATTTGATCAGTTTGACTTTCTGGGACTCATGCGTCTGATTGATGGTTCATCATCCTGGACCTAGGACTTTTCACTTTTTTTGTTTTGTTTTGTTTTGTTTTGTTTGAGTTGGAGTCTCACTCTGTTGCCCAGACTGGAGGGCAGTGGCCGCTCCCAGCCACCGCAGCCTCGACCTGCTGGGTTCCGGCAATCCTTCCGCCTCAGCCTTCCGGGTAGCCGGAATTACAGGCATGCGCTACCACGCCCGGCTGATTTTTTTTTTTTTATTTATTGTAGAGATGAGGTCTCGCCAAGTTGCCCAGGCAGGTCTCGAACCCGCGAACTCAGGCAGTCCACTCACCTCAGCCTCCCAAAGTGCTGGGATTACAGGCTGAGCTACCGAGCCCAGCGGACTTTTCACTTTTAATTTCTAAGGAATAAAGGGGAGATTGTGATGGAGCCTTATTTCTAGGAGGCTTATGCATTTGGAAGTATCATAGAATCTTATTTTTCCAGCCTTTGTCTGTGTGGGTATCTTCTATATCTGTGTTTTTTTTTATCAGTACTAACGAAACTGCACAGACGACCTTTCCATTTCAGGAATGACCACCTGGCTCTGGGTAATGTTTGTATCTGCCTACCCACGTGATTGCATATCCTCCTCCAGCCTGGGTACCTCAAGGTGGAAAGGTCTTCTTTTTGTTCGTTACTTAACTCTGTGAAGCTGAGTTGTTCTTTTTGTGCCCAAATTTAACATATTTTTCTCTAGGCCTTCTCCCTGACTAGTCACATAGAAACTGTTTCTTTTGTTTAAAATTTCCATTTAGGATACTCTTTCTTTTCTAAACAAAGTTTTGCTTTTTTTGTCTCAGAACTACTGAAGATAGATTAGAATTGCAAACTAGAAAATGACCAGCTGCGTTTACCTAACTAATTGCATAGCTATCAATTTGATATATGGAAAAATTTTGAATTAGACTTGTCCAGAACCAGAATGTTCTATTTTGTAAGTAGTGAGCTGGTCTTTGTTGAAACTATTTAAGTATAAGTTAGATTTTCCAGCCTTATATAGTTAGATTCTTAGAGTAATGAGGGTCTTACTTATTGATAGTTGTTAAAATATTTTTTACCAGTTGCATTTTCAGTTTAAGGCAGTGTGTGGTGGCTCTTGCTTGAGCCCAGGAGTTCAAAACCAGCCTGGGCAACATAGCAAGACCTTGTCTCTATAAAAAAAATTTTTAAAAAGATAGAAAGAAAATAGCCAGGCACAGTGGTGCGTCTGTAGTCCAAGCTACTTGGGAGGCTGAGGTTGGAGGAATGCTTAAGTCCAAGAGGTTGAACCTGCAGTGAGCCACAATCATGCCACTGAACTCTAGTCTGGGCAACACAGTGAGACACCCTACGCAAGAAAGAAAGAAAGAGAGAGGGAGGGAGGGAGGGAGG
>NW_007247265.1:104542-117872 GCF_000164805.1 Carlito syrichta | reverse complement strand
AGGAAGGAAGGAAGGAAGGAAGGAAGGAAGGAAGGAAGGAAGGAAGGAAGGAAGGAAAGTGCTAGCTAGTGACCTATGGGAAAAAGCACATTAATCTTTGCCTTTCGTTTTCCCTAGATAGAAATATGGGAGTTAGACTACTCATTTTTTGGTCTATTCTCCAGGTATTATTACCTATTATGTGCCAGCCATTGTGCTAGGTAAATACTGGGATACAGCAGTGAGCCAGATAACCTTGGTCCCTGCACCATAATTCCTACAGTCACCAACCAAATAATTTTAAAAATAAACATCAAAGTGTAATTGTGCATATCATATGAAGGAAAAGCCAAGGGTCAACATTCTCCCTGAAATGAAGAGCCTCAGACAATACAGCTTTCAGGAATTGAAGTGTATGCAGGAAGGAAGAAGATGGGTTGGGATTCTACTAGTGATGTCAAATTGTGTAGATTGACTCATGCGCAGCTTCTCCCCTCTGTCCAGAGATGACATCTGTAGGTGCAGCGTTGAAATGGGAAAAGATTATTTTTTGTCAAGAATTTGATTCATTCATACTATAATTTTCTTACCTTCTCTTCTCTTTTCTTTCTTTCTTTTTTTTTTTTGAGACAAGGTCTCACTTTGCAGCCCAGTCTGGAATGCAGTGGTGCAATCACGTTTCACGGCCACCTCAACTTCCTAGGCTCAAGTGATCCTCCCATTTCAGCTTTCCAACTGGCTAAGACTACAGGCACATGCCACCACACCTGGCTAATTTTTTTTTTTTTTTTGATGTTTTATAGAGACAAGATTTTGCTATGTTTCCCAGCCTGGTCTTGAACTCCTGGGCTCAAGTAATCCTCCCATTTCAGCTCCCCAAATTGCTGGGATTGCAGGTGTGAGCCACTGTACCTGGCCCACTTTCTGATATAATGCAACTTAAAATCAGATATATTCTTTAGTATACTCCTGAGGTTGCTTGGTAAAGGATTTCTTCTTTTCATGGGATTCCATTTCTGGTTTCTTCCCCCATCCATATCTTTTGCATAAAGACTTGCAAATAATAGACTCTCCTGATATACTGTATGAAATAATAGGACTCTGTAAATAATAAAAGCAGTATTTATAGATTCATTTTCTTGACACTAGGTGATTTATTTATTTTTTCCAGCTTCATTTAGGTATAATTGGCAAATAAAAAATGTATATATGTACAGTATACAATGTGATGATTTGCCATAAGTATACATTATGAAATGATTTCCACAGTCAAACTATCTAAACAATTAAAGCAGAACAATCTTTTACATCTGTGTATTTGCCTGTAACTGTTTAACAAAAGAGGAAGGACTCATATTCTGGTGACACCCAGCTGTATATGGGCAGTGATACTTTCACACACCGTTAAACCTGCCATGTCTTGAAGAAGCCTTACCAAGTTCCCACGTGTGGAAGCTCCTAGCTACATAGCAAAATAAGAAGGAGCTGATAAGAGTTTTTCACTCGTTCTCAGGGCTTTCCTGGAAGACATAAAGTACAAAACATTCTTGTAGTAGTGGGCGTGTCTTTCTTCTCTTTAAATGTAGCCTTAACTTTTAAAAATACAGGTATTTAATACAAATTTTCCTTATTTGTGATAAGCTAAAATGTATGTTTGGTTCTTTTTTTTTCAGAGCCAGGCCAAGTCTATTGCAGAACAAAAGAGATTCCCATTTGCTACTGATAATGACAGCACAAATGAAGAGTTAGGTAAGACTCGAATCTGGAATTCTTCTGAGGAATTTGCCTAAAATGTATGATTAGATGCACAACAGGAAGGCAGGAGATAGCGAGGGAGAAAGAGCTCAGAGACCGGCTTTGCCCAGTGGAGCTGTTTGACCTTGCAGAAGATGTTCGACCCTCGTGAGGCTCCATGGACTACATGTCATTTAAAAAAAAAAAGGTTCGGATGGAGTGATCAGTAAAAACTGTTCCAACTCTGTGTTTCTGTGGACATTAATAGTCATGGTAATGAGTTCTTATGAGGTGTTCCTGTTCATGAAGAGGTTATTTGTGTGCTGGCATCAAATGTGAACACTGAAGAAGTGGAAGTAGAATAGAGTACCAGAACACATTCTACAATCTTCTATGGAGTAAAATAGCTAGGTTGAAGGTTATGTTACCCATGGGGCCAGCCAGTTATTACTGGGCCCGGGGATGGGGGTGTAGAAAGATAGAATTCATTCAAGTGAGTCGTACAGTTTGTGTTCCTGGCATGTTTTTAAAACAGGCTGGTTTCACCAGTGCCAGATGCATACTGAGATGCCTCCCTTACGTCTAGTGAGCTGACGCTTGAGGCAGTGGAGACAGTTAAATGAAGGCTGAGCAGTACGGCTGGACAGACTTCACTGCAGCATGTGTTCCCAGATGGGGCCGTCACCCAGGATGCCTCTGGGAATTTTCTATCTAATTTATGCATAATTATTTTATCTTTACTTTGGCCATTCATTTTATATTAAGACTAAGAACTCCTTATATTGATTCCTGTCCTCTGTTACTGCAGATAATTGAGAAGTGACTATTTTGAAAGTGCTAATCACCTTATGGTGATACTCTTTGAGGAGGCTTTGAGGACGATCATGTAAGGCATCAGACATGGTCTTTTGTGGAGTCCTTGGATTCTGTTCTTCCTAGTATCCGTTTCTTTCTTTTTTTTTTTTTTTGAGTTGGAGTCTCACTCTGTCACCCAGACTGGAGTGCAGTGGCCGCTCCCGGCCACCATAGCCTCGACCTGCCGGGCTCCGGCGATCCTCCCGCCACAGCCTTCCAAGTAGCAGGAACTACAGGCGCGTGCTACCACACCCGGCTAATTTTTTTGATTTATTGTAGAGATGAGGTCTCGCCTGCCCAGGCGGGTCTCGAACCCGCGGGCTCAGGCAATCCACTCACGTCAGCCTCCCAAAGGCATGGGATTACAGGCTGAGCCACCGAGCCCGGCTACATGATGAGTTTAGGACCTGATATGTTCCAGGCCTGTTCTGTTCTTCAACAGTAATCTTAGTAGACCCTTGAATAGTAATATAGGCCCTGAACTGACTTAGGATCTTTTGTGCCACAGTATTTTTTTTCTTGGAAAAATGACTTCTGTCAAAATATACATTCCTAGGCAATTTGGAGTTGGTGGTTAGTAGAGGTTTCTGAAAGAATTCCAGTTATACTAGTTTTTCCTTTATGTCTTTGGACTCCCACAACAAAACTTAAATCCTAATATTTATATTTGTACAATATTTAGATATGGATTGTTTTAATGGATACTTTTGGGTTTTGCTCACAAAGTGTTGACTTTTAGACAGACAGATTTGAGAACTGCATTTGACTTTATTTGAGTGGGATTCAATAGCCCAGCCATGGACAACAACCGAAATATATTCTAAAGCAGGGGCCCCCAACCCCCAGGCCATGGACCAGTACCAGTCTGTGGCCTGTTAGGAACAGGGCTGCTCTGCAGGAGGTGAGTGGCAGGCAAGCAAGAGAAGCCTCGTCTTTATTTACAGGCACTCCCCATCACTTGCATTACCCCCTGGGCTCTGCCTCCTGTCCGATCAGCAGAGGCATTGGGTTCTCATAGGAGTGCGAAACCTACTGTAAACTGCACATGCAAGGGATATAGGTTGTGCACTCCTTAGGAGAATCTGATGTCTGATGGTCTGAGGTGGAGCTGAGGTGGTGATGCTAGCGCTGTCCTCAACAGCTGCAAATACAGATTAGCATTAGAGTGAGATTTGACTGCACCGAGACCGTAATAAATCCGTTGCTTGCAGACTCACATCCAAGCCCTATCAATGAGTGGCAAGCGAGCTGATGTACTTCGGTTGTACAGCTCCAGCTGGTGACAGGCTGTAAGTCAGAGTCTGACACTTATTTTATTCCATGTGTGGCCCACCCATTATTGGATTTATTTTTATTTACCACTTCCATCCACACCTCTTTTTTTATAGTAAGTTGTATAATCATCTCATTATGTGTTACAATGTAATAATAATAGAAATAAATGTTAAACGCTTGAATTATTCTGAAACCACCTCCCCACACACATCCCTCGTCCATGGAAAAATGGTCTTCTATGAAACCAGTTTCTGATGCCAACAAGGTTGGGGACCACTGTTCTAAAAGACAAAATATTCCCTGAAAATACCCCCTGAAATTGTATGTATTTTTATGGCTCACTTATTCGTTTATTCAACAGTTATTTATTGATTGTAGGAAGATAGATGGGAAATCTAAAAATTTAGATCTGAGAGGAATCTCCAAGAAGACGTTCGAAAGGCTTGTTGAGCAAGACTCAGAGAGTTATGAGAAGTACCTGAGCTCTCCATGATCACGTGGCCAGTGAGTGGCATAGCCAGAATCTCAGCCCAGATTTTGGTTTTCCAGTGTATCATCATCTTCCTGCTTTCAAAAAAATGCGAGTGTGCGTTTTAGTGTCTGTTCATCTGACCACTAAGGATTTCAGACCATCTTGCAGTGCAGCCTGGCTGGTGCACAGTGGTTACCACACAGCCTTGATTTGTTTCAGCACCGTGGGTTAGCTGAGAGGGTAGACTCTAGAGCCAGGCAGCCTGGTTGTCTTCCTCTCACTCGACTGCCCTGTGGTTCTTGGACTGTGTGTTTAACTGCTTTGTATTTCACTTCCTTGTGTGCAAAATGGGATTAAAAATTGTAGCTATATCATTGCAATTAAGGAGCAAATGAGTTAATAGCTGTCAAAGAAGTTCCTGTGCCTGGCTCACATTGAGAATACACTGCATGTAACTACGGTTATGACTGCTGTTGTTTTTATTAATAATACTGCTGGCCCTCACCCTCACCCCTACCCACCCAGGGAGGGTGGCTCTGGTTTCCTCAAGGCTAGCTGTCTGAATGGCGTCCATTCTTGTCATTCTGATCATGACTTGGAACTTAATTTATCTTTTCAAAGAAGCTAGGGTAAAAACATTTTTTTAATTTTTATTTTGAAGAATGCTCTCAGAAGTGCTTATGTTATTATGGTCCTTTTGAATTTTTTCTTGGCTGACTTTTAATGATATTCTGAATCTTTCTGCATTTAAATTTCTATTTCATGTATTTTTTTTTACTACTTTAACTATCAGGAAATAAAACTTTTAATGACAGTAAAAGTTCTAGTTGTCCATCTTCTTGAATGCCTATTAAGTACTAGAATTAGAGGGTATTACAGACAAACTTTTTTCACAAAGACGTGTGATCAAAATAGTCGTGATATTGAGTGAGGAATAAAATTTTTTCACATATTTTGGGTGTTAAGAGGTTGGGTATGTAATCCCAGCACTTTGGGAGGCTGAGGCAAGAGGATTGCCTTAGGCCAAGGGTTTGAGACCAACCTGGGCAACTTGGTGTAATCTCATCTCTACAATAAATAAAAAAATAAGTCAGACGTGGTAGCGTGTGCCTGTAATTCCAGCTAATTGGAAGACTGAGGTGGAAGGGTTGCCTAAGTTCAGCAGGTCAAGGTTGCAGTGGTCATGACCGTGCCACTGTACTCCAACCTGGGCGACAGAGTGAGACCCCAACTCAAAAAAACAAAAAAAAAGAGGTTAGGTAAAATATTATAGATGGAAATTACAATCTATAGTATTCAAATTTGTTGCTTTTTTTTGACAGGTAGGAGAGTTTAGACAGAATATTGCCATGTTTTCTAATGTTATCTTGACTCTAATTTTTAAATATCACTTTTGTAAACAATTTGATCAAAAGTGATTTATCTTTAGTGTATATTTTTAGTGTTTTGACTCTATTTTGAATGGAAGAAGTAGGAAAAAGACAGTAATTGCATTGCAGTGGTGTGAATTAGCCACAGATAGGCAAATTTGAACCTGTTTTTTGTTTTCACTGGATACTTGGCGGGAAAGTCAGCACACGCAGGAATTGAGATTTGTGACGCTATTTGGGTATTTCTCATAGCCCTTCATAGAAAAATCACATTACCATGTTATGTGGATATTATTCAAGCTTATTCAGGCTCCTTTGACATATAGCTAGGAGACATCACACAGGTTATTGGGATTTGAAAATGAGTGATGGGCTTAGAAAAGATAAGCACTTCTAGCAGGCAGCTCTATGATAGATGACTTTAATAGTTTAAATCTAGATGGAGCAAGAGGGCTGTTTAGCGAGTGCTGAGTGGTGACAGTAAAATGAGTCAGTTGCATTTTATTCACCTCCAGGTTTTCTTCACTGCTTCCTGTTCCTGGAGCTCTGCCTTTTGAGATTTAGCAGAGAATGTAATGATTGATTCTAGTGTGAGCTCCTTTATTCTTTCCTTTAATTTTTTCCTATTTTATCTCATAGCTATTGCTTATGTGTTGATTGGCAGTGGTCTCTATGATGAAGCAATAAGGCATTTTTCAACAATGCTTCAGGTAATTTTTCTTCTTAATTATGTAATTCCAAGTTTATAGTCTTTATAGAAATATGAACTCATGTATAGCTAAAGTGTGGCAATGAAACATCTGTTTTAAGATGATACAAGAAAGTGAAGGAAATTGGTATTGACTGAGCACTTTCTTGGTACCAGGCCTTGTGATATGCTTTTATTTAAACTTTGCAGGATTACTTCATTTTAAATGAGGAAAGGGAAAACTAATGAGGTCAATTTGTTCATAGTCCCAACCATCAAGTAGCAGAGATAGGGTTAAAATGCAAATTTAAGAAGGATTTTAGCTTCAGTTCACTTTTTTCTCTACCATGATATCTTCCCTGAGATACGGATACTGGAAATTCTTGAAATTCTGACTCCTTTCTACAGAGGAGTTGATCTTCATGTGTAATTTAATTTCTAGTCATGAATTTGTTTCTCATTTTCGAGTATAATTGTGAGACTCCTCAGCGAAAGTATTGGGCCTTTATTGATTGGTGACTGGGTAAAGTCTAGTTAAGGTAAAATGTGTAAATATTACAAGCATAAGAGTGGCAAAGGAGAACTGTAGCTGCATGGCATAATTGGCCTTCTATCTTGTATCATTATTTAACTGTGTGTACTGTTACGTTGTTATTTAACTGTATGTACTGTTACGGTTGTTGATGTGTACAGTGGAGTACAGTGAAGAAGACAGGGTTTTAGAGATACCCAAAACCCTGCTCTATTTCTTGCTACCAAGTTATTTAACCTCCTGGGTTATGGGGATAATAATAACTCTCTCAAAAAAATTCTCTTTTGGTTAAAATGAAATATTCTATTAAAGTACTTAGTACTCAATGCCTGGCATATAGTAAGTGCTGAGTAAATTTTAGTTACTCAAAGTACCATTTTGAGGTGTTCAGCTGCTTTAATCATAGTAAATACCAAGAGGTATTTTACAATTCAGCAGGTAGATTTAACTTTAAATGATTAAACTTGGAATTTTAGCACTGCTTTTGTTTTCTCTTTTTAAAAATAGGATTAATTATATTGATGATTCTATGTTCATTTTCAAACAGTTGATGAGATATTTTTACAGTTTTGAGTTCTGGAATCCAAGCAATTATGGGTTTGGGTGGTGACATAACTCCTGTTCTTTAGTAGAACTTAAAGTACGAAGGGTGGATTGTAAACGGTTTTTAAAATCACCTTTTTATTTGTGTTATGATGCAATCAAAGGTAAGCAAGCACGTTTACACAGTTAGCATTTGATACTGGTGTGGAAGGGATATTTTGATACATTTGCAGGATCAAGTGTCAGTTTGATTTAGGGCAACCTACAGCAGAAAACAGTTGGAATTTGCCAGTGTGTTATCATTTTATGCAACTTTTTGAAAATATTATTACCATGTGGTTAAAATTCTAGTAGTATTTAAGTTTTTGTTTATTACCTTCTCAAAGTATGCATTTATGTTTTATAATTTGAATATATGTACTATTTTGTATTACTTTTTCACTTAATTTTATACTGTAAATATTAAAAATATTTAAAAGCATAAAAATAGACAATTTTTAAAAGTCTCTATAATCTTATTTAAATGGCTCTGTGATATGCTTTTGTGTTGTCCATTTATAGTTGTAAAAACTATATCTCTTGCAGTTGCATTCTGAAAATGGTTCAGCTTTTTTCTCTTTGTGCAAAGAAAGACAGTAATATATTGACGTTTTGTGTAGCATTTTCAAGCATCTGTGATACGATGGGCTGCTTTCGACTGGGAAATTTTTCTTTGAGAATGTGTGGCTTATAGGACTGCTTTTCTGGTGATTCCAGCTCTTGATGGGGCAGGAGTGGAGGCAGAGGGAAGGCCAAATGCAGAAGAAAGAACTGGGTGATCATTTATAACATTTTTTTCTGTAGCAGCAAGAATGCCCCCAGCTGTCCTGCTGCTGCCTTTTTTGGTGACTTCTCTCTCCTTACCCTTTGCCTCAGTGCCTCCTAACTTTTTCACATCATGGTGCATGTGGAGAAGCATGCTTGCATGGCACATGGGTACGCAGGAGCAGATTTAGACACATCCAGAGAGAGCCTGGTGAAAATTCGTCACATTTTCTTTATATTATATAATTATGATAAGACACAGAAAATACAGAGATTTGATATTAAACACTAAAATTATCTTTAAAAGTTGTAATAAGAAATTCAATCCTGCTTTACTGCACAAAACTTTCCTATAGTAGGTTTTCTGTTTGAAATTGATGCATATGAGTTTTCTGTTGATTTCTTTGAGTTCTTGATAGTGTCGTTCTGATGACATGTACAAGTAGGTGATAGCTAATGTCCAAAGAATAGTTATTGTCTCTTCTCCAGTTGATCAAAACTCCTTTTCTCACTGTGAGTCATAATTTGGATAAATCAGTTTCTTTACATGTATTTTAAAAGTATGATTATTTTTAATTGAATTGCTCTTCCTTTTCTTTTATTGGCAAATGTCATGATAAAATTTCTTTCAGTAATGAAATGGATTTTTATCCCAACAATAATATTTCATATACAGTATTTCAGAATAGTGACATAACTTTTCTTCAAGCGTACAAGGGTGTTGCTCTGCTTCTTTCATTCTTCAAGTTGTAACTGAACTAAATGCCGCTGGAGAATCGTTTTTCTCTGAACATGCTAATATATTTTTACCTGTTCCTTGCAGGACCTTCCAGATGTGCAAAAACTCTGTGCTTTTAACAAGTCTGCAACATGATAACTATTCACACACAGACTTTTTGGTTTTCTTGAGTTCATTAACTTTTGCCAAAACTTTTCTTTTAGACAGCCCTTGACTCCTCCAATATGAAGCAGTAGAGGATGGAATGTGATCTCGTTTAGGGAAAGCTGACGATCAGTGGAACGGGGTAGGGGGCTTGGATTTTGTTAGAATCACTATTTTGATAAGATCGTTAATGTGAAATTCAGATTTACATGTAAGGGCTACTTAAGTTCAAGAATGACCTTTTAATGTGAAGCTTTTATCCCTTCCTGCTGTCTTAGCTGCACCAGCGGGTCAGAAACCTATGAGACACCTCTATAATCCTAGGTGTTTCAAGTGTTTGTCTGAATGGTTCTCCCCTGTGGTTTGGTTGATACTTCTATGAAGGAAAAGAATGCTCTTCAAGCATCAGGGTCTCTAACTGAGCATAATTACAAGGTTTAATAGATGTCAGTTTGCGTGGAAAGCTCTTGAGATTTAAAGCTTATGAATTAGTACTGCCTCTGCATCAGTGTTCTCAAGTCACTTCCATATGTGTCAGAACATCAGTAATAGTGTTCTTGAAAAGTAGAACCTTTTTCTGCTTTCTGTGCTCCCTGGTCTCCATGCAGGGATGGGTATAAAATCAGTGCTTCAGCAGTTTTATGTGGCAGTTTGGCCTTTGCTGCTAATTGTGTGACCTTGAGCTCATCTGATTCTGATCTGATTCTGGTAGAATTGAATTTATGGAAGAACACTGTTTCTTATTTTATACTAGCAAACATAGTTAAAAACATTCCTCTTTAATTTTTAAAACATTTTTTATATAAATACATGTGTCTGTCACTTAGGCAAAATTTAATCCTCATTACATTGCTTACGTATTGACTTTTTTTGACTTTTTTGTTTTTGGATCCAGTGACTTTTCAGTTTTAATAAAAAAGCCAGTCCTGTGGTGGGAAAATAAGTATCTATAAAACTTAAAGTCACTATGTAAATGATAAAATGAGGATAACATATTAGATCTTTTTTTTTTTTGAGAATTAAGAATCTAAGTGGATACAACTCCATTAAGGCAGCTATCTTATTATACCATGAGTTTGTAGTTGCGTAAAGTAAGTATAGTTGGAAGACTGAAGTATTAGTTTTCATTTAACTCATTTAAAATTCTGAACACTAGGTTAGGTATGGTGGCATTGCTTGAGGCCAGGAGTTCGAGACTAGCCTGGTCAATCTAGTGAGACCCCTATATCTAAAAAATACATAAAATTCTGAAAACTTTATAAATATTATAAAAATACTTTGAAAAATTTATATTCTGAGCCTAATTTGTTTTTAGAAATAAATATCATATCATATTCTATGAAGTTTTGACTTGTTAACATCCAAAGCTAATGATAAATAAAAAAATAAAGTTGTATTGATTTTTTAATGTCATAAGATATGTTATTTATATTTAGGAACACTTAATGCTATACTATAAATATGATAACAGCCACAATAATTATTCATCCTTGTATGCTATTAGAAACAAATTCTAAAAAGAAAGAGTAATGCTGGGCTTGGTGGCTCACACCTATAATCCCAGCACTTTGGGAGGCCAAGGTGAGAGAATTGCCTGAGCCCACAGGTTTGAGCCAGCCTGGGCAATTTGGCGAGACCTCATCTCTACAATAAATCAAAAAAGTAGCCAGCATTGTGGCACATGCCTGTAGTTCCAGATACTTGGAAGTCTGAGGCGAAGCATCACCTGAACCCAGCAGGTTGAGGATGTGGTGGCCGTGAGCATGCCACCGCACACCAGTGTGGGCGACAGAGTGAGACTCCAACTCAAAAAAAAAAAGAGTAAATTGAATAGAGAAAACATAAATCCTTTACAGATGAACACAGTAACCAATTAAATGCTATAGTAATGCTGAGACCGTGGGGAAATTTAGGGGGAGCCCTTACAAGGACCTCCATGTGGAGTATACATTACATTCTAGAGCCGGCTGGGCATAGTGGCTCATGCCTGAGGCCAAGGCAGGAGGACAGCTTGAGGCCAGGAGCTCGAGACTAGCCTGGGCAATATATGAGATCACATCTCTTTCTTTTTTTTTTAATTTTTAAATTTTTTATTTTAAAGACATAGGGTGCAACTCAGGGTGAAATATACAAATGTTCATTATGCAGGTACCCTTGTGGATGAGGTGTGCCCTCTCCCCAGGGGGGCAGTGGCAGTTTCCCACTACTGCCAATCCCTTGCTTATAATAGTATTATGGTATTGTTCAAGGTCCGCTTATGAGTGAGAACATGTGGTACCCAGTTCTTTGTTTCTGTGATAGAGCGCTCAAGATTATAGACTCTAAATCCATTCATCTCTTTCTAATAAAAGAAAAGAGAACAAAAAATCCTAGAGCCAGGATGATGATGACTAAATTCCAAATGTTGTCAGTGCTCAGATATTTCAGCTGTTATAAAGTTTGGAATGGCTGCGTTTTTTTTTTTTTTTTAAAGGCTTAAAATCTTTTATTGCTATAAACATGTTTCAGTTGTGAGAGCTGAGGCCTACCATAAGCCATTCACTATGATGCATCTGTTATAAAGCTTTGCTTTCCTGTTTCCCTGAATTTGATCCTTGTTTTCTGTTAACTATAACCCACTATTTATAGCTATGGTATCCTGCTTGCTTCTCTTTTGAGAAGAACAAGCTCAACAGAGCTGGCTGATCCGATAGCCCTTAGATTCATTAAGGTTTTCCTAGCTGCCAAACATATGGTCAATGTTTGTTGCCAAATGACTGCCATGTATTAAGACTTAGGTACTAGGCACATGCTAGGTGCCATAGACACAAAGGTGAAAAGGTGCGCCCTCAATGGTATTGTGTCCCAGTGCGGTGATGAGGGTGCAAATGCAGAACAGTGATGCAGTAAGACAATGTCTTCGATAGAACTCTATCTGCGCGGATGTCGGGAGGGCATCTTCAACACCAACTCCTAGCAAAGAGATGGTGTTTAAGCTGACACTTAAAGGGGTTCCAAGTCCACCTCTTTCTCTGCCCTGGTCCCTCTGCACCCCTTGCTGAGCCATCCCGGTGCTACCCTGCTCAGAGATGGCATCTCCTTCCATTTGGTGGTGCAAGCCCACAAGTTCCACACATCCATGTGCTGCTTGCTTTGTCACAAGCTCTGACTGTGCATCTCCTACGTGTCTGCTTCCCTCCGCTCTGCTCAGGCTATCCCCAAGGCCCTGTCATCTGCCAGCTTTGACCCACGCAGTTGTCCTTTTCTGACTTCTCTCCTCACACCCATTTCCATCACACCTTGACACTTGTGCACACATGCACACCATGCACACGTGTGTACTCGACACACACAGATCCTTCCTCGGGTCCCTCCTACCTCTCCAGCCTCCTCTTGAACAGAGAGACCCCATGTTCCCTGCTTCTCTGGGGACCTTTGCACAGTCTGCTGTCTCTGCCTGGATCAGCCACTCTGCCCTCCCCTCTCGCCTTCCTGCTGATCTCAGCCCTGCTACCTCTGCCGTAGGGGATTCTTTCTAACCTTGTCTCTGTCTTTATGCACTTTCCGAAAGCACCATTCGTTACTCTAGCACTTGCTGAAAGTGTAACTTTACATTTGTAGTTGTGGTTCTTTGGCTGTGCGCCAAGAAGGCAAGACTCTCTAGCTCACGGAGCCTGATAGGACCAAAGTCGGCCCTGAGTAAATGTGGGTTGCATGAGTGACAAACATCCGTACCACATACAGCAGGAACAAAGAAGAAGGAGCATGTTTATTTTCCAGGGGAGTGCCAAAGGAGTTAGCAAAGCAGTGGTGTTTAAGCTGAGACTTAAAGGAGAGAAATAATTTCTTGGGCCCAGAGGCAGCGGGTGGGTGTTCAGAAAGAGGGGGCAGCATTTGTGGATGTGCTGAGCTTGGGAGAGCATATTGTATACAGACAACCACTAAATGGTTCTGAGTTCTGGAGTATGAAATGTGAGGGGGAGAGAGGAAGGAGATGGGGCTGAACAGTGAGGCAGGAGAAGGATCAGTATTTTCTGCAAAGGCTTTTGGACATGGCCTCGCTGGCTTTTGAGTTCTGTGTTGCTGCCCTTTAGTCAGTCCTGAAATTGGAGCGTCAGGGCCAACTTTTTTTTTTTTTTTTTTTTTGAGTCAGAGTCTCACTTGGTCGCCCAGACTGGAGCGCAGCGGCCGCTCCCGGCCCCCACAGCCTCGCCCG
>NW_007247265.1:103907-104391 GCF_000164805.1 Carlito syrichta | reverse complement strand
GGGTCTCGAACCCGTGGGCTCAGGCAGTCCACTCACCTCAGCCTCCCAAAGGTGTGGGATGACAGACTGAGCCACCGAGCCCGGCTTTAGCTTTTTTTTTTTAAAGAAGTATATTACACTAGAAGATATCGGATTTCATTGTGTATAGTACGTCTAGGTATGATTTAGTAAAACTTGCCTTTTTTCTGATGTGTGTGTACATTACGCACTTGTATATGTTTACTGGGTTGCAACATAAAATAAATTCCAGTGGCTTGGAGTAAAAAAAAAGTTGGAAAATCACCGTGTTAGGTACTGGGGAGCCATGAAATAATTTCAGTCAGGAGAGTAACGTGATCAGATGTCAGTTTTAGAGAGAGAGCTCTTGATGTGAGTCTGGAATAGACAGGAAGAAACAGGGGAGCAGGTCAAGTGAGTGCAGGAGCCTAGGTGAGAGGGGACGGCTGAAAACAGGGCAGTGGCTGATGGAGCGGGGGGGGGGGGG
>NW_007247265.1:63464-103887 GCF_000164805.1 Carlito syrichta | reverse complement strand
GTGGCTGGAATCCATGAGGGGCGTGTTGGCCGGAGAACGAGGATGCCCCCCAGAGTGCCAGCCCTGGCCACCGGCATCTGGGAGTGCCAGTCCCATCAGTAGGATAACCACTCACACCTTTTTCTGATTCCCCTCCTGGTCATCTGTAATAAACTTTTTTTCTCAGTTAGGCGATAAGCTGCTTGGACAATGTATTTTAAACTGCAACAAACCCGAGTGTGGGTTTTGTTCTCTCTGGAGGTGTCATCTGAGAACGAACTTGTGAACTCACTGTCTCCCGCCGAAGACTGGCCGAGGTTCTGCTCTACTCTGTTGGCTGTTCTGTCTTCTGGCTTTCCTGCTGTGGACAAGCGTGATGGCAGCCTCACTTTAGTTTCTCAGGACGTGCCCTGTTTTGCAGCTCCGCTCTCCCCCAGCACTTGTGTCCACCTTCTCCCAGACCACTTGCTCTGCCTTTCTTTAGGCCAGGAGGAATATGTAAATGTCTAAAGTGATGATCTCTGGTGGCTGGATTATAGGTTGCTCTTTACTTTCTGCTTTGTGCTTCGTATTCTAAATGGTCCACAGTGGAACATGTATTGCTTGAAACATCTTTTTTTCTGATTATAAGTAAACTCATGTTTGTTTTAAACAATTAAAAGGAATACCACAAGGTATTAAGTACAATGGGAACAGACTTAGTGACCTCGCTCCCCAGAGACTGCCTCTTAGTATTTTGGAGAGTTGTTTTTTGTGCACGTGAGGACCCACACGATCACATATAAGTGTTATTTATAAGATATAACTGCCATTCATTCATCTGTAGTTTATGGTTTGCGCTTTTTTCCCCTTGGCAAATAGCATGAACAGCTTTTATGCCAATCACACATAAGTTATAAATCCAGAGCCAGGGAGGTACCTTAAATGAGCAACGTGAGTTGATGTAATGTGGCAGCATTGGGTGGGCCCTCTCTGATGAATTCCCACTCCTCATCACAAAAGGCAGTCAGTACTTAGCTCTAAATATCTTTTCATTTATTTTTTGCCATGTGAGAATGCCAAAATGTGGGCCTATCTGTTGAGTCTTTTGATGTTTCAAGAGAAGCTAGAAACCTGAAAATTATTTAGTGGAATTTTTATACATTTGCACGCACCATGTAGGCCAGTCTGTTGTCTGGGTTGTGGCCAGTAGTGTGCCAGGTTACCACTGGATATCATGTACCTCATTCTATTTAAGTAGCCTTTTTATTTAAACGCAGGGCATCTTCTCTTTTGTTTTCCCCCCATTTACTCATCATTAAAGTGGATGTGTTCTTTTCTACGCTACTGGAAGATACTCTATATTAGATTTGAAACTGAGCAGTAGATTAGCCTAGCAAGTGCCTAGCTGAGTACCAGTCTGTTAAATCCCTTAGCAGTATCAGTATTTCCACCCAGGACCTTACAGCTACAGGCACCTGTTTATTCCTCCTTATTAAACATATAGCAAAAGATTCAGAGAAGAAATAGAAATGGTAGAGGCTTACTGTAGACTAGTGGCATTTCATTCACTCAGCAGAGATGATAGTTCATACCATTAACCTGTGTATAAGGACTGGGTTCCCGGAGTCAGCAGATGCTTTGCCCTTGGGCCTGGTAGGTGTTTTCATCCAGTTTGCCCGGATTAGAAGATAATGGGAGAGAGCAATGGAGCAGGATGCAGAAAGGGCTTGGCTTTTAATTCCAACCCATTCGCATAAAGGATTGGATTAATCCCCAGCAGATTGTGGAGCAGACTCATGTCACATGCCTCATTGTGACGGCACTGAAGGCTTCTTTCCTTTTCAGATTATTTCATGGATATGAGGAAGGAACACACCATTAAGAGACATTACCCAACCCTCTGCTCACATCTCTTTACTCCCGAGCCTCCTTTTTTCTCCTCTTCTGACGTGATTGCTGATGCTGCCAGTCATAGAGTTTTCAGGTTGGGAACTGCGTATTGACACGAGTGGTCGTAGCATAAGGAAGTAGAGCTGTCACTTGTGGCATTAACGTGCTTGAGGCAGAAACTGATTTTTTTTGTTTTTGTTGATCGTTTTTGACGTGTTTCTGTTTTGGTCTGACTAGGAGGAGCCTGATCTGGTTAGTGCAATTTATGGCCGAGGGATAGCCTATGGAAAGAAGGGACTACATGTGAGTATGTCACAGTTACGATCGCCATAGTGCCTGCGTGACCGGGCAGGGGCCAGGGTTCCACTGGGACTACTGACTGCTCACTGAGCTCTGATGGGAAGCCGAGTGGCAGCTGTTGTTCCAGTCCACAGAGGAGAAAACGGCAGTTTCTCAAGATCCAGTGGCTCGTATCTGGTGGACTGGAGACTTCTACGTAGGTCTTCTGAAGTCAGTTTTGATGAACTGGACATAGCCAAGAAAAGCTTGAGACCCTGACTGCAGTCCTAAGAAATACTCAGTGGTCAAAGCAGAGACTAAGCACTGATGATGCAGGAGGACTTAGAGTTTAAGTTCCTTTTGTAACAAAAGTTTTGTGGGGTTTGTTAGTGTGTAAAATGTCTTTTTGTTATACTTTATACTTTTCACAGATTGGTATACTGTCTTAGTAGCTATAATAAAATTATTCTAGGTGAAAGGTTGTAATAAGTACATTTTTCACAAAGGCACTATGGTATAAAAATGAAGACTTTCATGAGATTATATAGTAAATCATGAAATGGTGTGAGAGTCAGCTTTCTATGTTTTTAGTTTAGAACATCGTATGTAAACTTTTTCTATTGTCTTATCGTGTACTGAAAATATTTATGTGAAATTGTGTTTTGAGGAAGTCACTTTTGTAATTTTTACATTAAAATATTAAACCCTTTAACATTTAAATTAAAATTTGTTAAAATTAAAAATGTTTTACTAAGCTAGTGCTGCCCTATTTGAAAAAATTTATGAAATATTTGTATACTTCTGAGACATAGAGGCCTGAGAATGAATTCAGAATTAGGGCTGATGGATGTGTTTAGGAAGAAAACAATATTGTATTCATAGTATCCTTAACCGGCCAGGGTTGGAGCTGCACTAGTAAAGTTCAGAAGTAGACTGCTTCTTCCTACCTAATTCTCACCTTTTAAAATGATATATGTTGATATAAAGTTTATCTGTATCTGTAATAAGAAATTATACATGCTCTTTAAATGTGACAGTAACATGCACATATTAAAGAGAACTCACCTAGACTTCTTAAGGGAGAGGTTGATAGGCTTAGTTTTGATTGACACTGATTTGGCTCTTTTCTCCTCCCCCAATGCCACTGGTCAGCATCATCGCATGCTGGTCTCCATGTACTCATCCCTTGATATTTGTTGATTCAGTGTTTAAACGGGTTAAATTTAGTTACTATCCTGCCATCTGTGGAACTTGTGAGAGGTAGCTAGGTCCAATGTGATTGATGGGTGGGCAGACTTGAGTTAAATAGTCATAGTATCATGGCCGATTTGACTTGGCAAATCTCTTATGCAGAAGAAAAGTTCATATTTATTTTTAAACAATGGGTTATATCATTGCTGAATTATTAGTTTTTTCAGAAACACTTTTCACCCTGGTTTTGAGTAACAGTATGTCTCATACTAAGCTAATGCCTTTTCAAGGACATTAAGAATGCTGAGCTTGCTCTGTTCGAACTAAGCCGAGTAATTACCTTGGAACCAGATCGTCCAGAGGTATTTGAGCAGCGAGCAGAAGTGAGTGTGGTTTTCTTTTTCCCTCTGTTGTTATTGGGGTAGTTGAATCTCAGACATTTTTCCTAGTATTTTATTACTTGTAAATTGTAATGCTCCCTTATAATCATTGTGTTTTCCTACATAGGTATTTAATGCCTTTAAGCATTATTGAAATTACTAGAAAACTGTGGACCGAGTGATATCCCTGATCTAACATAGAAGAGTAATATTTAGTATTAAATATGTAGTTAAGATGTGTACTACTTCTGTCAATATTCACTGAAAAATATAACATGATATTTACTGCATGTGTGACATACTTTAGCAAGACAGTTTGGTCAGACTGAAACTTATAGTCCTTGGATGCCTTCCTTCCACTGATGGGTGTGTGTGTGTGTGTGTGTGTGTGTGTGTGTGTGTTGCACGTATGCACACGCATGTAGGCACTTACATGTAATTTTTATGAGATATACCTATCTTCATAGATCAGGTAAGCATAACCAGACCTTCAGGGAGCTTATGACTTGAGGCAGAGACAGAGAGACAGACAGATAACGTGTGATGAAGATGCCACATGATAATGGCCAAGGTGCTTCTGCAGGAACAGAAGGGGAAGATGTTGGGAGGGTTTGCTGAGCCTGCCTGAGGAGGTGAGGCTAAGCTGATCCCATCCCACGGCCTGGCAGGTCCAGGTGGGGAAGAGTGTTCAGAGAAGAGGGAATGTGTGCAAAGGTGCTCCTTTAAATGTTTTTAAGAGAATTGTGTTTGTCTAACCATTTTCTTAAGCTATCCAGGGTTCTTGTATGTTAATCTATTCAATCTGAATAAAACTTAACTTTTAATCATCTGATGTGGTATGACTTCATAGGTAAACTTAAAAAATTGCTTTTTATTTTCTCTTTTGGGAGAGAAAACTAGTACATAACAGAATTGCTAAGTGTTTAGTAATTTAAAAACTATATTTGTGATATTCTTGTTCTTAAAATTTTAGTATCTTAGAGTTGTCTGAAAGTAAATTTTATATTTTGCTGGGATTTAGCTTTTTGAGTAATCTCGTCCTCAGTTAATGATATAACTCCTTACCTCTTGTCTATTTTGGATCTTAACCTTAAGGGTTAAGTGACTGTAGCTTGCTTGTCACTTCATGAGACACTTGTGGGATTTGTTTGGTATTTAATGGCTAATTTGGTGCAAATTTGGTAGTCATCTCCTCCTGGGTGGGAGCACTGATGCTTTTTCCCTCCATTACTCTGGCATTACATTAAAATATGATAAATCATGAATTTAATTAAATGTACTTAGATAAGACTTATTTAACAAGTCTTTAAAAATTGCAAATCTAATAAAAAGCTAATTGTTCAAAATGACATTGGTAATTAGAAACATAATTTTCAGTTGTCTTAAAAATATATAGTATTATTCTCCTTTCCTGGTATTATTGGGCAATAATGTTATTACTTAGTGATTTTTCCAGCTAATTATAACATGCCATTGATATATGTCAGAAGTTACTTCTTGAGCAATCTTTCACTTTCTTGCTTTCTGAAAGTTTATATTTAATGAACATAATTTAGCCATTTAAAGTTACTCATTATTATGCATATTGATTATTATGCTAGGTTATGATAATTCAGTTATGTGTTATAGGGGTTAATAAAGTACATATGAATGTTTTCCTTCTAAAATGTAACCCCAGCCCACTGTGCTTTTTGAATTCTCGGGCGTGCATTCCATTTCTTTCCTCTTTCTGAGCTGTCATTCTTACTACTGGTGATGGGCTGCCTGAATCCTCTCTCTTACTGGTTTTAAACTCTTGCAGAGTAGGAAATCAGGTACTAAAACTTGGTAGAAATGACTTATGTAATAAGAACAAAATAAATCCTAATTGTCAGGATAAAGTGCTTGGGCTTGATTGCTGCTGGATTTGCTTACGTCTTCTTGGTTTACTTTCACATTCTAAACTGCCTTCTGCATTGTCATGTTGCCTGAATGCAACTGATTGACTCAAAAAGGCTTTTCCAAACAGTCTTGCAGATATGTGTCTTCCTGCTTTACGGATCATGACTGAAGAGTTAAGAGTTGCTAGCATAAAGGGCTTAGAGAGCACCCGGAATCTTAGAAATTGTCAATTAACTCCTCTTACCACAGAGCTGGGGACCATGGGCTTTAATCTGTGTCCAATTATCTGTCTGTTTTAATGGTGGAAAGTTATCTTTCAGATCAGTTTTGGCCTCTATATGAATATGTGTGAAATTTTGAAAGATAAAGTATAGGTCAAGAAAAAAAATCACATTTCAAGAAAAGCCACATCTGTTACAACCCAGAATGTGAAACAGTGACAAGGCAGTTGCTGCAGTCATAGGTCAGTACCCTTACCCTTGACTGGACAAAGAAGACGAGTAGCATCTCAGACTTTGAACCCCACTACATAGGACGTGGGGTCAAGGATTGCAGCCTGCTGAGAATAATTTTGTGAATGGAATGTGGTGAAGTGGAATTGAAAAGTCAAAAATGTTGGCAGTTTTAGTGTTTATCATTGGATTTTTTCCTGATTACATGTTTTGGATTTCTAGATTCTGTCCCCTCTGGGACGAATTAATGAAGCAGTAAATGACCTTACTAAAGCCATTCAGCTTCAGCCCTCAGCACGGCTGTACAGACATCGGGGGACCCTGTATTTTATATCAGAGGTGAATGATTTTTGTCTTGAAACATTTCCTTTCTCGCTTATAAAAATTTCGCCTTTCCCTTGACCTTAGAAAACTGCTGTTTGATAGATTTGGATTTCAGGCTGTTTAGTAATATGTCTGTGCTACAAGACCATTATAAAAGCATTTTCTTTAGCTGAAATTAAAACCAGTGCAGAACATTAAGTACCAAAAACACATTTTCTTGTTTGAGCTGTCTGCAGTAACTAATTCTGGACTAGTGTTAAAAAAAAAAAAAAAAAAAGAGAGAGAGAGAGTGAGAGAAACAGAGAAAAAATAAATGTGGTTCATGGATTATGCTTCAGCCTTTCTTGCGAGTGTCAGCATAGGGAAGCAGGTATGCATTGCATCAATGATTGTTAAACTCAGAGATACAATTTGAATTTCTTTGGCTAGCACATCCCGAGGACCATACCCCGAACCAACATGGCTTTCTAGACGGTAGCTTCTCTAAATGACCCAAATCTAATCATTACAGTAGCATTTATGATTGCTACGGTTATTTTTGTGGGTTTGTAACACTTTAAATAACAATTTTCTTCTGCAAAAGAAAATATATGAAAAAAATCTCAGCATGACACATTTTAACATTGATCTAAGGCAAAATTATTTTAGAAGTATCAGTATGTATGACAAAATGCTAGCACTTAAGTTTCTCTAACAGATGTTAAAAATACTTTAATAGTATTTGAAATAATATTATTTTTGTAGTTGAGACAAAATGCTTAAATTAAAACTTTGTTTTTGTCACAGTCAGTTTTCTAAGAAAACCAGCTATTTGACAAGCAGTGTAAGCATTCAACTAATATTTATTATCATGAAATGTTTCCTTCAAAGCCAAAAAGGGCACAAGATGAATTGGGTTTTTTTTTTTCTTTGCCAATCAAAAGTTCAGAAATATTTAAATATCTAATGAATACTATTTTTTTCCCATTCTCCTTTTTGTAGGACTATGCAACAGCCCACGAAGACTTTCAGCAGTCCTTAGAACTGAACAAAAACCAACCTATAGCTATGCTATACAAAGGGTTAACTTTCTTTCACAGAGGACTTTTGAAGGTGAAAGTGCTGTGCAGTATGTGTACCGTGTAATAACTCTGCTTCTCTTTTTTGAGTGGGAGGACTTTAGTGGAATTTAGTTTTGTAAAATGATACCTCGAGTGTCTGACGGGTCTATCTCAGAAAGTAGTCTGAATCAACATATTTATTGAGCTCCTACTATTTGCTAGGTTCTTGGAGGGAGGTACAGACAGGGAGAGGATCAAAGGTTAATAGGAAGGAGAAGTGATACGTCACATTTATAAAGGATGCAGGTTACAAACCTTCCTCCTCCCCCCATATAGTTTATTGTATGGTAAACACACCCAAGAAAGTAATGCAAAGAAAGAGCTTGGGAAACATAGATAAGAAAGATTCATTTGAACCATAGAGTTAGAGAAAGTTCCAGAGAACACATGGACTTTGTCCTGAACCTGGAAGGCTTAGTAGGATTGGTGGTGGAGGCAGAAGAAGAAAGGCCCTTCAGACAGCGAGGAAGCCTGTGGATGATGACTTGGGCAGATGAAAAGGTGCCCAGTTCATAGAGTGACACGTGGCTGTGTGCGCGTCGAAGGGAACTGAGGCTGGAAAGTTGGTTGAGGCACGTTCTGGAGTGCCATGCTGAGCCTTTTGATTTGAGGAGCTATAAATTCTAGATGCAGAGAAAATACACAGTTGAGACCAAATCTGTAGTTTAGAAAGTAGATTCTGACAATGTGGTAACTGAGGAATGGGGGGCAGACAAACTGACTTGGAGATATTGGTAATGCTCTAGGTTAGAGGTAAAGAGACTTGCCCAGCTGCCTTGAGAAGATGCAGGAGCAGGTTGGGAGATACTTCTGAGATTGACGGTATTGCTGTCACTTGAAGACTGTCTGACTGTCGGGAAGAAGATCCAGAAGGAAACAGAAAAGCTGCCTGAACTAAGTGTCAGGTGGAAATGTAGGCTTCAGCCTGTCCCTTCCTCCTGCCCTGGTACTTGATTTCACATCCCCTGAGACTGTGCAGAGAACCTGATGTGAGCAGGCTTGTGCCTGGAGCCAGGGGCCTGGAACCTGGCTGGGAGCTGACTCTTTCACCTGGGACTCCTCAGTGCCTCACAAGGCCTGCACTTAGGAAGTGCCCTCATGTGGTACACATCCAGTCTACCTGATTGAAGACAGACTAGCCTAGGAGTGAAATGTGTCGGCCTGCACAACTGAACAGCAGTCCCCTCTGACTAGGATGCCCAGAAAGTCTTCCCCGAGAAGGTGGTACCTAATCAGAACTTTGAGGGCTGGAAAGAATTTCCACAGCATGTGCCAGGGAAGTGTATTCTGACAGAAAGAACATACATTTTATGATTGAACAGGTCTGAGGATTTCGAGGCTCTAGTGTTCCATGTATTTGGAAGGCGGGAGAGGGTTTACCTGTAAAAAGGCTGCATGCTGTAAATCCTCAGCATTGAGGACCGTTCCTATCACATAGTAGGTGCTCAATAAGTATTAGTGGAATAAAAGAATTTCAAGGACAGAGCACTGAATTTAGTGTTAGAGGTCTTGGTCTGAGCACTTGCTTTGAGCTGTATTAATTGCCCCATGGATATGTTGCCTAAATTATTTCAGCTTCTCCTTCCACATCTATAAAGTAGAAATGATTCTGCTATTTGCCTCTTCAACTAATTGTGTGGATTAAATAAAATGCTGTATATGAAAAGTAAGCTGTAAAAAAGAATCAAATATTATTATGGATATTTTACCTGTGAAAACTTAATAAGTTTTATGGATTCTAAAAGAATAACCCCCATTCCACTAAAAACCAAGCCAAGAGAAGTTTTGCAAATTCTGTTTCCTTCACCTCACATCCCTTTTGTGAGTACGTGGAGAGTAGTCCTAAACTCTCTCTCTCTCCCATTCAGGATTTTCAGGTAGCTGTAGGTTTTGAGAGTAATTTCTTAAAATGTGCTTTGAGCAGCTGCCAGGTGGACTTTTTTTTTTTTTTTTTTTTGAGTTGGAGTCTCACTCAGTCGCCCAGACTAGAGTGCATTGACCGCTCCCGGCCACTGCAGCCTCGACCTGCTGGACTCCGGCGATCCTTCCGCCTCAGCCTTCCGAGTAGCCGGAATTACAGGCGTGCGCTACCACGCCCGGTTGATTTTTTGATTTATTGTAGAGATGAGGTCTCGCTGCCCAGGCGGGTCTCGAACCCGCGGGCTCAGGCAATTCACTCACCTCAGCCTCCCAAAGGCGCGGAATTACAGGCTGAGCCACTGAGCCTGGCTAGGTGGACTTTTAAAATTTATTTTGTATCTGCCTCTCTTCATCTTCTCTGACAGTCACCTTAAATTTAAAAAAAAAAATTCAGACCCACAGTACTATATTCAAAGTATATCCCATGAATATCTCATGGGGGAGAAAAAGATTAGAAGTAAAGCAAACAAACCAAAACAAAAAGCCAACTTATTGGTATGAAGAGGTTAAAAATATTTTAAAGAGTGAATGCAAACAAATGATTTCACTTTTTTTTTTTTTTTTTTGAGTTGGAGTCTCACTCTGTCGCCCAGACTGGAGTGCAGTGGCCGCTCCCGGCCACCGCAGCCTCGACCTGCTGGGCTCAGGCGATCCTTCCACCTCAGCCTTCCGAGTAGCCGGAATTACAGGCGTGCGCTACCACGCCTGGCTGATTTTTTGATTTATTGTAGAGATGAGGTCTCGCTGCCCAGGCGGGTCTCGAACCCGCGGGCTCAGGCAATCCACTCACCTCAGCCTCCCAAAGGCGCGGGATTACAGGCTGAGCCACCGAGCCCGGCTAAATGATTTCACTTTTAACTTTGTTACTATAAAGCAAGATTTAGGAATGTGGACAGGGCTTTTTGAGTTATTTGGAAATGAGCATTTTTTTTTTTTTCCAGAAAAAAGCTGTAAGAGAAACACTGACTACAAATTGGATAAGGACTAAAATTCGGTTTGGTTTATCCTAGATCTACATGATGAGACCCTAGAAACAATGCTTTTATTTTCAGAGCATTAGAAGCCCCTCAGTGAACCGGTCTTACCGAGTTATTTGGTTCTTTCTGCTTTTTACCACGCTCATAAGCACAGCATCAACAAGTGTAATAGATGGAAGCTCTTTTCTTTACTTTTTTTTTTTTTGAGTCGGAGTCTCACTCTGTCGCCCAGACTGGAGTGCAGTGGCCGCTTCTGGCCACTGCAACCTCAACCTGCTGGGCTTCGGTGATCCTTCCGCCTCAGCCTTCCAAGTAGCTGGAACTACAGGCATGTGCTACCACGCCCAGCTAATTTTTTGATGTATTGTAGAGATGAGGTCTTACCAAGTTGCCCAAGTGGGTCTCGAACCCACAGGCTCAGGCAGTCCACTCACCTCAGCCTCCCAAAGCGCGGGATTACAGGCTGAGCCACCGAGCCTGGCTTTTCTTTGCATTTTTATAGGTCTGCTGTCCAAGAGATCAGGTTGGTTTCATATTGCCTCATTCATTCAATGATATCTCCAGGGGGTATCGATAGAGCAAAGGGTAACCCCATTACACAAATTGGAAAACTGAGTCCGTGGTGAAATGACTGAATTAGTAAGTGAACTTGGTCCAGATAATTTGTGTTTCTCTTGTCAACCACCCAGATCAAGTATTAAATGGACCCATGAGTTTGAGCTATCATTATATCTTAAAGGTGGTCTCTCCAGGCCAACGGCAATTTGGAAATTAATTAAGTGGGTGATTACTTTATGATACAATACATTAGAAGTGTATTAGGCAATGTTATATTATAAACTTCACAACTGTCCAATACAGTGGCTGTTATCAGGCATGTTATATCTTCCTAGGGAAACAACAACAAAAACTTTTCTTTCGAAATCCATCTATTTTATCTATGTTGTAAGGATATTTCAAAAATTGGATATTCTAGGCATCTGTTATTTTTATCAGCCTTCACTTCGATAGCGATCTGAGGGTGTTCTCTTGGTTACGATAAACCTCCCCAGAGTGGAGGCTGTCTGTCAACCAGTAAGAAAACTGGGAACTGAAAGTGGTGGTAATGGCATTTGCCAAGCAAGTGTATTCAGGGCCAGGTCATATGCTTAGAAATCAGTTCATTCAAACGTAGTTTCTTTGTTCCCAACGCCTTAAAATCTTGATTCTGCTATGTCCCCTCTTTGGCAGAATGAGGTAGAGAGAGCTGTGCAGTGATTAG
Source organism: Carlito syrichta (assembly GCF_000164805.1). Lineage (NCBI taxonomy): Eukaryota > Metazoa > Chordata > Mammalia > Primates > Tarsiidae > Carlito > Carlito syrichta. The sequence continues at coordinate 92,271 of NW_007247265.1, read as the reverse complement.
ACAGGAACCCTGAAACCAAAGACTCTTAAAAGCTGAAGAGAAGTCAGACTTTGAAGAACTGTGGCGTCCAAGCATGCCGTAAGTGGAGTGGGCAGCCCCCTGGCATCTCCACCTCGATGTCCACAAGCACTCCAGACTTAACATGCCCCGACCTGGCCTCACCGCCCCCTCCCGCCCCCCCCACCCGACCGCAGCTGTCCTTTCTCCTGGCCTGCCTTATGCCGGCGAGCGCTCTTGCCAGCAGCCCGGGCTCTTCGGCTCAGAAGCTTCGCGCCCTCTGCTCCCCCATCCCCACATTCGCCTTTCAGGTGTCTTCTGGGCTCGACCCTTCTTTTCTCTCCGCCGCTCTGCGAACTCGGGCTTTCCTCATCTCTTGCCTGGACGCCTGCCACAGCCTCCCGTCTCCGTCCTCTTCCCTCTCCGTCTGCCTTCTCTGTTGGGGCTGGTAGTCGCCGCCTCTCAAGAGTAGACTCCCCGAGTCATGGCCCTGTGTGCAGCCCCAGTCCTCACGGCTTGCAGGGTCACTGCCCGACCGCACAGCTTGGCCCAGGACCTGCAGCCCTTCCTGACCCCCGCCTGCCACACGAGCCCGGTCTCCAGTCTTTCCCCTCTCCCAGTCCCACCCACACGGCCACTCCTGCTGCGCCAGAGCCTTCACTGTTTCCGAGTGTTCTGTGCCATCGCATGGTACTCTGTCCCCTCTCTAAGATGCCCTTTGCCCCAAGTTCTTTTTCCTTCTCTGAGACCCAGCTCTGTTGGCCCTTCCTCCCTAAAGCCTGTTCCGATATCCCCAGGCTCAGTTAGTGGTTTCTTTCTCTTTATTCCCAGAGACTTACTCATATCTCTGTTGCAGCTGTTAATTTATATTCTAATAACCTGGTTCCCTCATTGGCTTTCTAACTAGACTGTGCGTTCTTAGAAGTCAGAGATAATGACCGCTCGTCTTCGTCTCCCGGTACCTTACACTATCCCTGGCACATAGTAGGCGCTCAATACACGTTGGTGAATGAAGGATGTAATTGTAAAAATCCTAAAAGAGCATAGGAGCCTCATTAAAAGTGGTCTTTCGTGTTTCTTCAAGGTCAAAATATATCCCTGCTCACCTCTACCCAACAGTAGCAATTCAGTAGGAGTCCTGAATGAGGAGGTGGTTGTCCCCATTGTTGTCTTGGAAGAGTCGGAAAGCCATCCGGTTTGCCCTGCTGCCCCCTCAGAGCAAATCACAATGCAGGGAATGAATGGTGTTTTGGAAAAAATTAGGATTGTGCTACTTTTGCAAAATGATTTTTGTGCCTGCCAAACCATTAACTTTTATTGAGTGCCTACTATTTGCAAGGCATAAGACATCTGAGTAGTTTTCTCCTGTGAACTGTCTAATCAGGTGTGAAATTATCTAAAGGCAAGTCTTTTTTGTTAAACTATTAGCGATCATGATGTTTTATTTTTAATATCAGGTAGCTTTAATAAGATATGTCTATTAGGAAAAGTGTGCAATATCTTCATTTTTTTTATTATGGTAAACAATTAAGTACAGCCATTGCTGGTTTAAGCTTAGGCTGCTTATTCTTAAATGGAACGGTACATTTATGAAGAGTTTTCCTAAGTAAAAAGGAAGTTAGGCAGTAGCCAAGTATACCATGCATGTTTGAGGGTAGCTTCCCCAAGCACAGCGCTTCTGTAGCAGTTCTCACTTCCTTGGTCACAGACTTGGTGTTAGGCTGACGGAAGCTACCCCCAAATGTTCCCAACCTTAAAGTTTTTTGTTTTACTATTTCTTTCTCTTTTTTTTTTTTTTTTTAATTTTTTTGTAGTTCATGGGAATCCTTTAGAGAACCAATCTAGGGGCCTTTTTACATGTTTTAGAAGCAGTTTCACATTGGACTTTCTTGTTTTGTCTCTTTTGTTGGTTCCGTTTTAAATGCTGCTAGTTACAATTATTTTAGATTATTTCTCACAGCTATTAACATGAAGGTAATATCATTAGTATTCACGGTCCTAATGAAGGAGATAGTAATGCAGGAGATGAAGTGGGAAACTGTTTTCCCATTTTAAAAGGGAGAAATTAGGGCTCTTATTTTTCATAGCAATGTATTTGTTTACTACTGAAATTAAATCCTTCTAATAGTTTATTGCATTTTCTACCTCTTTTTTTTTTTAAGTCCTCCTATTTAAAAGAAAGTCTGTCAGACTATATGTAATGTACGTTTAAATCCTTTAGTGATTTAAGTGAAATTCGGTTTTAATAGTAATGCAAATGAAGTAATTTTCTACGTGATTTTTGCAGGAAGCCATTGAGTCCTTCAAAGAAGCTTTGAAGCAGAAAGTTGATTTTATTGATGCGTATAAAAGTCTAGGGCAGGCCTATAGGTAAGTCAAATAATAGTTGGGCTAGGAGGGAGAGTGGAGAGTAGGGAGACTGTGCCTCACAAAGCGGCAGGGTTTAAAACGAAGGTGCATTTCTTTACCAGATGGGCATTTTACACTGCGTAGGCATTTATAGACTTGTCTGTTGATGTGTTGATATCGTCTCTGAATGTAGCAAGAGTGGTGTGTCAGAAGATATCATGATGCCCGTTGGATGTTGGTCTAGGAAATGTTAATCCTGCCAAGGTTATTGTTTTGAATAGTGGCATTATAAGCTGCTGGGTTATAGATGCTGCCGCCGCTGCTTTTTTTTTTTTTAAGTAACTGAGGTTAATTTCCATATTACTGTGATCTCTTTGAAGAATACTAGAATAAAGGGATGCCAGTGTTATGAGTATAATGCACCTTTATCAGGAATGAGAAGTTACGGCTAGAACAACTCCATGCATTGCCCAATGAATAGAGCTATTCTGACTTTTGAGTTTAAAAAACAGCGACTGAGTGCAGTGGCTCATGCCTGAAATTTCAGCACTTTGGGAGGCTGAGCTGGGAGGACTGCTTGCGCACAGGAGTTCAGGCCAACCTAGATCACACAGCAAGACCTCATCTCTGCAACAAAAAATAAAAAAATAAAAGGATTAGGTGGGTGTGATGGTGCATGCCTGTCCTTCTAGCTGCTTGGGAGACTGAGCAGGAAGACTGCATTGCCTGAGCCCAAGAGATCAAGACTGCAGGGAGCCATGATCCTGCCAGTGCACGCCAGCCTGGATAGCAGAGTAGGACCCCAGCTCAAAAAAAGAAAAGGAGATTCTGATCTGAAAAGGAGTTGCCATGGCATGATGGAAGGAGCTGAAGCCTGATCTAGTTCTGGCTTTTTACACACCACCCATTTTACTGGTGTGAATCTAATCCCTCTGAGCTTAAGGTTTCTCACTTGCAAAGGTACTATAAAAGCTAGAAAAGAAAGACAGCAATAGAAAGTCCCTCTGTTAGGCGCCTTATGTGGGAATAGTTGAGTTTAAGAGCTTACTTATCTGATGCGATAGTTTGAGAAGCTCCTTATGCTAACTGGAGGAAAGTGTGTTTGGATTTGTGTGGGGCTTAGGGGATGAAATTTATTTTTCCTGTCCCACAGAATTGTTGGGAATATGAATTGAAAACAAATTTGTGTAAGTGCCTTGTAGTAAACAGATAGTGTAAGTGCCTTGTAAAGTGCTGTATAAATGTAAGAGGGCATTTGTATGTTTTAAAATGTTCATTACTTATAGAAAATTAATGTATAGAATATTTTGAAGTTACTTCTATTATTTGTAAAAATTCTAATATATAAAGAAACTTGATGAGTAACAACGATTTCTATTTTGGAATGATTGCCGAAATTCAAATTCTAAAATATGCTTCCTTTTTCAGAATTTTAAATTACATAATATTTTACTAGATTTTAAGTGAAGTAAATTCAGTGACTGAAAAATGCAGTTTCAAGGATGTAAATTTGATTTAGAATGATGAAATTATATATTATTATAATCTGTATACTTTTTCCAAAGGGGAAAAGTATCTTTTTATCCATATACTGAAATTTACACACATCTTTTTGGAGTTAAGAGTGCAACATGAATGGGGAGAGGGGTTTGAATAAGCATTTGCCTTTGGAAATCAATACATTAGTTGTCCTCAGAGAACTTCAAGAGCTCTGTGGCTGTCCTATAAGCTGGTAAGATTTAGGAGCTTATAAATGGAATGTTATGCGTCAAAGTCCGTGAAATGATAGTGACAAAGGGAATACCCCATCAAGGTATCTTATTCTCATATTGGTTCATAATTCTGAGGGTAGCTTGTTCTGCATGTGTACTGGAATGTCTATACTGTGTTCATAACATTCATTGAATACCTAGAGAGCTGGGCAACTTTGAAGCAGCCACTGAGAGCTTTCAGAAGGCCCTGTTGCTCAACCAGAACCATGTGCAGACCCTCCAGCTCCGGGGAATGATGCTGTATCACCACGGCAGCTTACAGGAAGCCCTCAAGAACTTCAAGGTGAGCATGCATTAAAAAGAAGCTCTCCAGGTGGAGTTTGGATTGTTCTTTAAGAGTCTGGTGAAAGGAATAGCGAAGGAGAGCCTAGAATTGTGCCTGTACTTCCACAAAAAGAAAGAGAAGGTAATCACTGCGTGTGTTTGATCTGATTTAATATGGAGGAAAATTTTAAATTCTAGATGAAAGAATGAAGCATTCCTTGTGGTAACAATACTATATGATATACGGTAGTTTCAGATAGCTGGAAGGAGGACAGTGAATGGTCCCAACACAAATAATAAATGCTTGACTTGATGGGTGTGCTAATTACCCTGATCTGATCACTTTACACTAGATTATCACAACACCTCTTTTCCCCATGAATATGTTCAATCATTTGTTAATTAGAAAAATAAAATTAAGACTGGGCATTTGTGGCTTACACCTATAATTCGGCACTTTAGGAGGTGAAGGCAGGAACATCGCCTGAGCCCAGGAGTTCAAAAACAGCCTGGTCAACATAGCAAGACCGTATCTGTTTAAAAAATTTTTAAGAATGGGCCAGGCTTGGTGGCTCAGCCTGTAATTCCAGCACTTTGGCAGGCCGAGGCGAGTGGATTGCCTGAGCCTGTGGGTTCGAGACCTGCCTGGGCAACCTGGTGAGACCTCATCTCTACAATAAATCAAAAAAAAAAAATTAGCCGCGTGTGGTAACGTGCGCCTGTATTTCCGGCTCCTTGGAAGGCGGAGGTGGTAGGATCGCTGGAGCCCAGCAGGTCAAGACTGTGGTGGCCTGGAGCATGCCACTGCACTCCAGCCTGGGCGACAGAGTGAGACTCCGACTCAAAAAAAAATGTGGTGATACATGCCTGTCACCCCCGTTACGTGGGAGGCTGATGAAGGAGGATTGCTTGAGCCTAGGACTTGGAAGCCGTGGTGAGCTAGGATTGTGTTACCACAGCCTGGGTAACAGAGTGAGACCCTGACCCAAAGGATAAATCAGTAATAAATAAATTAAATTCAACATTAAAAAAGAAGAAAGCATTTCAGAGTTTTCTTAGAGTGTATTGACGCTAATACAGCATTTTGTCCTTCAATGCCGCAGCGGTGTCTGCAACTAGAGCCGTATAATGAAGTGTGCCAATATATGAAAGGACTCAGCCATGTTGCAATGGGCCAGTTTTACGAAGGGATAAAAGCACAAACGAAAGTAATGCTCAATGATCCTCTCCCAGGCCAGAAAGCTAGCCCAGAGTATCTTAAAGTGAAATATCTCCGAGGTAAGTCAGATCCCCGAGCCATCGGGTTGTCATGCTTGACGCTGTAGAAATCACATGGCTTGACTTTTTTGTGCTTCATAGGAGACCCTGGGCTCTCAAAGAGACTAGGTAACTTGCTCACAGTTATGCCTTGTTAGTAGAGGTGCTGGGACTAGCCAGAGTCCATGTCTTCTAAAGATCAGTCTGATGCTTTTTCTACCACTTCCTACATTTTTTCCTGAAGTTGAAAAAGTACTTGAGTCAGAAAAAGCATATTTTGAACTAAATGTGACAGTTATCTGGGTCTCCATGTCTCATCATAGCTCATTCAAGGAAACAGGAAAGGCAGGAAAATAAAATTCTATGAGCTTGTTATGTTAAATGTGAACTTGGTATCTTTGACTTATTCCTTCATATCAGAATTCTCATGTATTTTGGAGAAATTAAATTGAGGTGAGGAAGAAAGCCAGTATTTCAGTAATCCTTTTATTAGTCACAGTTTTACTGACCTTTTCTCTACCATGTGTAAAAACATTTTTGTTTTCTATATCAAACCCACATTTTTCCTTTGTTGTCATGAACTCTTTAATACTATTATTGTGCAACAGAAAAAAATTGCAAGCCAAGTATGTCATTTTAAATCTATCGTAGCCACCTTACAAAAGTAAAAATCAAACAGGTGGAATTAATTTGAATAACACATTTTATTTAATGCAGTATATCCAAAGTATTTGCTCAGTGTATGAGTGTATAGTTCCAACTATATAGGAGGCTGGGAAGATCATTTGAGGCCAGAAGTTTCATCCAGCCTGGGCAACATAGCAAGACCCTGTCTTTATTTTTTTTTTTATGCTATTCATTAAATATTTTACATTATTTTTTGTACTAAGTCTTTGAAATTTGGTATATATTTTACAACTCTAGTGCATCTCAAGTTAGATCCCAAATTTTCATTGGAAATACTTTATTTGAATTTGAAATTCATAAAATTAGCTGTTGATAAAGTAGATTCATGTATATAAGTTGTTCCAAACATACTGAAGTCTTCTAATCATTGAATCAAGTATCTGTTTATAAGTGTAAATGAATTCAAATTTAATAAAATTTGTTTTGAATTAAATTTCAGTTTTTCAGTCACCCTAGCCTCCTTTTGAATATCTATAGGGGCTACCTATTAGACAGCATGGCTCTTTACCTTAAGTCATAAATCCCTCTTTTTCCTGGTTTAGTGAACTTAGACTTCTGGATTATAAAAGGGGCAGGCACTGTGTATCTTGTTTTTTTCCTATACTGCTTCAGTGCAGATACACGGCAGTCCATCCGTCAGTTGGTGAAATCGCATACGCAATTTATCTTCCAGTCAGCAGAGTACCAGACTCTTTTTGACCCTGAACTTGGATTCTCAAACTCTGAAATTGGAAACAGTGAAATCTTTGGTGCTGTTCATCAGAAGGTGGTTAAAATTTAGCCTTAGTGGATCCGGATTCCCTGACTTTTGTTTGACCCTGGTGAAGGAAGTCAGTGGCAGGGCGCCCCTGTCATGTAGCAAGGGTGGCTTACTGAAAGTTAGAGCTTCCTTTGGGAATTCTTACACTTCAGCAACAGCTTGTTACAAAGCATTTGGCGGCTAGCTATGGAAAATGTTCCTCCAGCAGCGTCTGAGCGTGCGGAATCTCCTTTCCTGCCTGCAGAGTATTCCCGGTATCTTCATGCACACCTGGACACCCCCCTGACAGAATACAACGTTGACGTGGACCTGCCTGGAAGCTTTAAGGACCACTGGGCGAAAAATCTGCCCTTCCTCATAGAAGACTATGAGGAGCAGCCAGGATTGCAGCCCCATATAAAGTAAGTGACTTGAGAGTGAAGGTGGTTTGTGTTTTCTTCTTCAAGCCTGAACTGTACGCTGGGATGCCCTGGCACGTTCCTGTAGTCCCAGCTACTCAGGAGACGGAGGTGGGAGGCTCCCTTGAGCCCAGGAGGTCAGGGCTACAGTGAGCTGTGATTGTGCCTGTGAATAACCTCTACACTCCAGTCTGGGCAGCATAATAAGACCCTGTCTCTTAAAAAAAAAAACATGAAAAAGATATGAATAGATACTTCTCAAAAAAAGATATACGGGCAGCCAACAGATACATGGAAAAATGCTCAGCCTTACTAATCATCAGAGAAATGGAAATAAAAAACACTCTGAAATACCACCTAACTCCCATCAGGATGGCCATCATTAATAACTCAAAAAACAACAGATGCTGGTGAGAATGTGAAGAAAAGGGAACGCTTCTCCATTGTTGGTGGGAGTGTACATTAGTACAACCTCTGTGGAAAACAGTGTGGCGATTCCTAAAAGTTCTAAAAATCGCTCATCCATACAACCCAGCAGTCCCCCTTCTGGGAATATACACGAAGGAACTCACATCATTCTATGAAAAAGATACCTGCACATGCATGTTTATCACAGCATTTTTCACAATAGCAAAAACATGGAACCAACCGTGCTGCCCATCAAAAGTAGATTGGATTTTAAAATGTGGTACATATACACAATGGAATATTACACAGCCATAAAGAAGGATAAAATTAGGGACTTTGCTGCAACTTGGTTGGATTTAGAGTCTATAATATGCAGTGATTTATCACAGAAACAACAACAACAAAAAAACCAAGTACCACATGTTCTCACTCATAAGTGGACCCTGGACTTTAATCATAATATTATAAGAAAGAGATTGGCAGTCGCAGGGCACTGCTGGGGGTGGGGGATAACACCAATAAGGGTACCTGATCTCAAACCAAGCAAAGTGGGGACCAAAGGGAGGCCCAAACTTTACCTGAATGATGACCACTTATCTACCTAATCCTGAACTGTACCCCACATCTTTAAAATAAATTTACATTTTTTAAAAAAATGCAAAAAAACCTATAGTAAACATAATTTTAACTGGTCAAGTGGTAGATACAATCACATTAGAATCAGGATAAGACAAAAAAGCTTAAAATAATTGCTTCTCTGTGATAGTGAACAAGAGGTACTACACAGTGCACAGAAAGAAGAAATAGAAATTGATTACATGGATTAGAAAGGAAGACGGAAGGCTGGCATTGTTTGCAGGTCACACGATTTTCTACACAGAAAACCTAGAACGTCTATAAACAAGTTATAGGAAATAAGCTTTTAGCAAGAAGAGTGATTATAATCAATATGCAAACATCAGTTGCATTTCTCCTTTCCAGCAGCAAACAAACAAACAAGCCATTTGTAATAGCAATAAGTACATAGAAATCTTACAAAATATGTATAAAACCTGTATGGAAATCATAATACTTAATGGAAAGTTACTAAGAAAAATAGAGAGAAATACTGTGTTAGGGGCTGGAAGGTTAATAACTTCAACAGGTCACTTCTCTGCAAATTAATTACAGATTTAATAAAATGCCATTCAGAATACCAACAGTGTTTTTGAGAAGCTTGTTGAGATAATTCTCTAAATTCTGTGGGGGAACAAAGGACCCAGAGCAATACTCCTCAAGAAGATTATGCCCAGACAGCAAGAAAGAGTGGCATCGGTGCAGGGAGAGCCACGTGGGCTGAAGGAGGAGAACAGGCCGCCTAAAGACATGGTCTTGGACTCTGGCAGGTCAGGGTGGGCCTTGTTGATCTCTGTGGGAGTGGGCCGATGGGGTTCCTGTGCGAATAAAGCAAAGTTGATATGTGCGATGCCATCAGTAGCAATTCATTTCTACATGCATGAAAGTCTTAATATGAATAAATATGGGTGGCAAAGTGTCTTAAACTTTAGGAGAAACGATAGGGAAAGATGTTTATGATTTTGAGAGAGAGAAGGATTTCTTAACCAAGAGGTACAAAGCATAGATCCGAGACAAAAAGATTTAAAAAGTGGGCTACACAGAACTTAAGAAAGTCGATTCAGTAACAGGCAGCATAAGGAGTAAAAATATTGGTCCAAACTGGGTAAAGGTATTTACAACTGTAGAGTAATTAATATCCAAATGTATGAAGAATCTCTACAAAGTTGACTTCTCCACAGAATTCAAGGTAAGTGAAGAGACTGTGAGTCCGGACGATGGGATAGGAAAGTGACATACACGGAGACAGAACTTGTGGGCAGATGGTTGTTCTAGTTCTTAAACTGGGGAATGTGGTTGAGTGCTTCTATGTAACTCAACTCTTGCATAGTCAGAAATAAGATTGATTGCTTAAAGGGGTTATATACATTCTCTCTGCCACCTTCTTTTCTGAGAAATCTCTATAAGCATAAACGTGAGCACAGCAGTCCTGTGACTGCTGTCCTTGGAAAGGCCTACTTGCACAGGAGACCCTGGTGTCTGGGAACTTGAATTTTGGGAGGATTCCAATACTCCCACAACTGGTGAGAGCGGTTCCCTGTACCTAAGTTGCTTGTTCAAACAAAATGGATGATATTGAATGCTTGCATTCATTCTGGGTATCTGGAATTTGGGTAATTGCCAGGCAGAAGGTACCTACATGCTCAGCCCCCAATAAAATCGCTGAGCAGTGAATCTAATGAGCTCTGGTTGGCAACATTTCACCTGCGTGTTCACAACGCATTGCTTGAGGGATTGAATGCATCCTATGTGACTTCTTTGGAAGAACACCCCTGGAAGCTTCTGCCTGGTTTCCTCCAGCTTTGACCCCATCCAGCTTTGCTGGTTTTGTTTTGTATCTTTTTGCTGTAGTAAATAGTAGTTGTGAGTATGACTACGTGCAGAGTCCTCTGCTCCTGTGTCTACTCAGCACAGAGCCTGGGACTGGTACATATTGACCAGGAGAGACCTAGACAAGACTCTTGATGGCAGTATTTGTGCACAACCAAAAACTGGAAACAATTTATTCCTAGTAATTCACTGAGCCTGAGTGAGAGTGGTCTTGGAGACCCCCCAAATAACCTATAGCTTAGGGTTGCAATCTTTATTATAAGAATATCAAGCAGGTTGGCAGCTAAACAACAGTAGTTACATATATAATTTCAGATATACTTGTTCTAATATGACTTGGGTGGGGAGGGATTGGACAAAAGGTGGGGTTTTAGTTGCCTGTGAAAAAGGCAGTCCAGGGTGAGCGCAATGGCTCACACCTGTAATCCCAGCATGTTGGGAGGCCAACGCAAGAGAAGAGTTTGAGCCCAGGAGTTTGAGACAAGCCTAGGCAACACAGCAAGACCTCATCTCTATAAAAAATATTTTTAAATTGGCTGGGCATGTTGGTGCGTGCCTCTAGCTTCAGCTACTTGGGAGACTGAGGCAGAAGGATCGCCTGAGCCAAGGAGGTAGAGGCTGTGTTGAACCGTGATCCTGCCACTGTACTCCAGCCTGGGTAGCAGAGTGAGGCCCTAACCTTAAAAGAAAAGAAAAAGGTAATTCATTCAGGTATGTATTGCATTCTGGAGAAATTTATAAAACAAATAATGGAAAGAAGGGCCTTCTGCATTGCACACTCGTTATAAGTGTTACTGACCGCATGTGATAGCAATTATGTGTATACTTTTATAAAGATTCCTTTCTAAAATTTGTGTATGGTTGGGTGCAAAACACTGAAGTGAGGATTACGTGGTCACAGATGCCTTGATTAGTCTTCCAGTAGACGAGGTGATTACTTTTCAGGTGGAACTGGATTACCACATGTCTGTTGTAAAAGTTCTTATTATGTATGTGATGTTTCTTCCAGAGATGTGTTACATCAGAATTTTGAGAGTTATAAGCCTGAAGTTCAGGAGCTGATTTGTGTAGCTGATCGTTTGGGATCGCTGATGCAATATGAAACACCTGGTTTCCTGCCAAACAAGCGAATACACAGAGGTATTCTGGAAACTATCTGAAAATGGAAATATTTCTGGCATAAAAACAAGGGTTGTTAAGCCATGTTGTGCTTTTTAAAAATTTGATATTCACTGTGTTTACTCAGACCCTCCATGTGATCAGAAGAGAAATGTATAGAGCCATTCATACTGAGTTCTGAAAGAAGACAGCTTCGAGGCTTGACTTTGTTACTATTGCTATAGTGTAGATCTAGGATATGGGTCTCCAGTTCTTACTCTGGATTAGACAACTGAGCCAGAGGAGCTGTTTCCTTACTGTAGGGGTGAGGAGGATTTGAACCTCCAGGTGCTTCAGTGGGAGGTGGAGTTGGGAGGAGACAACTTCGGATGTCTCTAGTTTCCTCTGATGAGTTTTAATTTTTTATTTTTTTTTATTTTTATTTTTTGAGTTGGAGTCTCACTCTGTCGCCCAGACTGGAGGGCAGTGGCCGCTCCCGGCCACCACAGCCTCAACCTGCTGGGCTCCGGCGATCCTTCCGCCTCCGCCTTCCAAGTAGCCGGATTACAGGCATATGCTACCACGCCTGGCTGATTTTTTGATTTATTGTAGAGATGAGGTCTCGCTGCCCAGGCGGGTCTCGAACCCACGGACTCAGGCAATCCACTCCCAAAGGCGTGGAATTACAGGCTCAGCCACCGAGCCCGGCTGAGTTTTAATTTTAGTAGGACCGTTAGGATTGAAATGTACCTTGTTATATTACCAATACTTCTGATTCTTTATGTGATAACTCCTGAATTTTCAGTGAGACTCTGTAGAGTAGGTGGAAATCAGTCCCCTTAAAGTGCACTTACAAACTGTTTTCTTACTGTTTCTTTCTCATAGCCATGGGTTTGGCAGCATTGGAAGTCATGCAAGCTGTGCAGCGTACATGGACCAACTCGAAGGTTCGAATGAATGGAAAAACACGGCTGATGCAATGGAGAGACATGTTTGACATTGCAGTAAAATGGAGACGGTAACTGACATTTCGGTGAAAATAAACTAGAAGTGTCATCTTTACAAAATAGCATCAGTCTGTTCTAGCTAACAGGTTTTGAACCCTGTTTTGCTTACTAACAGGCCTTTCGAGTTAGGATTTTCTCTCCAAAGTTTGACTGAGATTGCTGGCATCTGTATTCTTTGACAAATACCCAAGTAATGTTCACGAAATAGGAATTGATGATTAGGGCTCATGCCTGTAATTCCAGCACCTTGGGAGATAAGGTGGGAGGATCGCTTGAGGCTAAGTTCAAGACCAACCTGAGTAGCAGTCTCTACAAAAATTTTTTTAAAAATTAACTGGACACAGTGGCATGCACCTGTAGTTCCAGTTACTCTGGAAGTAGAGGTGGGAGGATCACTTGAGTTGCAGTGAGCTATGATTGCCTGGCCAGCCAGCTAGCTTAGCAGAAGGAACCTTTGATATTCATTTTCATGAGAGTAATCTTGCTCTGCTCAAAAATCTTTATCGCTTCTCACTTGGTCCAGTTGGAACATCTGTTTGGAATTTGCAGGCTTGTACATCATATTTTTAGATGTAATGGACTAGCAGTCACTGTTCCCCACCTTTGCAAAGACTTTGCCTACTTTATTTTGAGTGCTTCTGACCCTTCTAGGTTTTATGAGTTCTTTGGCTTTAACACACTCTGTTTTATAGGATCGCTGATCCAGACCAGCCCGTGCTGTGGTTAGATCAAATGCCAGCACGAAGTCTTAGCAGAGGTTTTAACAACCACATTAATTTAATCAGGTAGGAACCTTTTGTGCATCTTTTCTGGTTCCTAGGAGTCTACTCTTAAGAGACAGGCTGTGGAGACTAGGCAGCCCCTTGCTCCTTTCCTGGTGACTTTTTGACCAGGGAACACGTGGATTAGTGCTGCATCTGCAGAGCCCATCCTGCATTTCTTTCCAGTAGTCCAGCTACAGAAGCAAATGTAGCACATGCTGTGCCCTTTCCCTGGGCTCTTTTCTTTGGAGCAGAGCACAGTGGAAGGGTAGACTACCAGATGCCCCCCCGGAGCATCAGTCTTTAAGGGGTCCTAAAGCATCATAGAAAGTAATTAGATGGGGAACATTACATTTACCATAATAACCTCCTGATAGTGCATGACTGAGACATTCTTTGACAAGTCTCTGTGGTGGGTACAGACTCCCCCTGCCCCCCCAACACACAAAGGACTTGGATCAGTAACAGTCTCTGGTCCCTCAGCTGCCTCCCAGGGAGGGCAGGGCGGGCTGGTTGGAGAGCTTCGTTTTTTGCCCAGAGGCTCTGCCCACTGAGGACAGGGGCAAAACGCCTGCCTCTACCCTCGCTTCATGTCTGTAGCTGCCCTCTGGATATATGGTGAACAGATAGTAAAGAATATCAGCTTCAAGGAGACTCATAGTATCAGCCTTTTAATGAATTTAATTTTAGATAAAATGTGTAAATGTGGTTGTTGGATCACGTCTAAAATGCCTCCAGTTCCAGTAACCTGAATCAAGAAAATATTATTCTTTACATCTTTGACATTTAAGTTTGGGTTTCAACGAACACATCATTTGTGTGTGTATATATATATTTTTTTTTTAAATTTATAGAAAATAAATTTCTTAAGTGATTTGTGTATTCCTGTTTCTCACAGCATAATTTGTGACATTGACAGGTAGATCTGATCAATTAGCTTTCATTGAAAGCCACTGTCTGCAGTCACTGAGCTGGGCTGCATGATGGTGATACAGAAGCGACACAGTCTTCCTGACTTCCGAAAGCTCACAGCTCAGTGAAAAAGACAGAGCAGTAAACTCAATAAATACCGGGTAGTGTGTTACGAGTAATGGTGGGCATATGTGCAGGGTGTCTTGAGAACTCAGACAAGGGGGGCCTAATCTAGGCTTCAGGCGATACCTGAGCTGTTTGGGAAGGTGGAAAACAGAGAGAGGTGGGGCGATAAGGCATGGACCCACCAGTGAGGTAGGCCTGCCCAGGAAACCAGGACTGAATCATCAGGCCCAAGGATTACGGGAAATCCTGGTATGGTATGGGGAATTGAGGCCAGAGAAATTGGCAGAAGCTAAAATTTAAGTAACTCTATAGTCCATGCTAAGGAATTTTTTTTTCCTGGAGATGGTGGTAAGCAATCTAGGAATTTAAGCAGAGACGTGACAGATGCATATTTGCACACTGGGATGCTCACTTTCACAGCAGACGGCAGAATAACTTCGAGAGGAGGCAGCAACCTTGGAGGCAAGGGCGCAGGTTAGAGAGCGGTGTGATCGCTCCAGTGAGCAGGTACAACGGTCTTGAGAGCTCTGTGGTAGCGAGTTGGAGAAGAAGAGGCGGACGCTTGGAAGCTAGAATCAGGAGTGCTTGTGGAGGGTGGTGAGGGGGCGGCGGGGAATTGGAAGAGAGCCGTCTGGCGTGCACTGAGGCACCTGGCGACTCCACTGGGCCAGAGAGCGCTGGGACGGAAAGGAAGTGAGGACGTTTGCTGGGAAGCCAGAGGAGCGAACTCCTATTTGACAGGTACACCCTTGAGCCTTGGGGTGCCTGGCAGGCAGACTGTGTGTCCCAGGAATAGCTAAGTGTATCCTGTGACTCGGCATGCTGGCTGCACGTGAAGTTTTGGGACAGCGTTTAAAAGATTAAAACAAGGGGATAGAAATGTGGGGAAAAGAATATTTAGAGTGGGTCGTGGAAAGGAAGACTGCTAGTGAGCTAGAGAGCAAGATGGGCATTCACAGGTGATGCTGTCAGGAGAACCGGAAAGCAGTGGGATCCACCGGGGGAGCTGGCAGCAGATCTGAGCCCTGGAGGATCCTTCTTCCCACTGTGATGTGTCTGGAGCAGAGTCTGGTCCTTTTCCACCAGGACACGCCCCGAGAGCCCACAACAGTCTTGCTTGCACCCTCCATTCATGGACTGTTGAACAAGCAGATCCCCCAGAGTTTTTGTTTGTTTGTTTGGGGGTGGCTTTTTGTTTTGTTGTTTTTGCTACATTCTTCTCATAGTTCTCTTATTTCTTTTTTAATTAGCTTTGAGATTAGATTGTTTGGGGCATATTCCTTTGTGAAAACATTCTTAATTTTACCATTATTTTTACCTTATAGGGGTCAGGTGATCAATATGAGATACTTGGAATATTTTGAAAAAATTCTTCATTTTATTAAAGATAGAATTCTTGTTTATCATGGGTAAGACTTTAATTTTCTCCTTCATAGTGATGATTGATTTTATATATTGTACATTTGTTATATGTATAAAACTTGAAAGCCGAGCCCATTGACAGGCTAAAACATTTCAGTTGAGATCCATAAATTTTTAAATAGTGTTTAGAATCACAAAAGGTTTCATAATTACTTATTAACCTTTTTAAAATAACTTTACAAAATCTATGGACCTCAACTGAAATGCTTTTAACCTTATGCACAATCTTGTGCTTTTCTTGTGTCTTTCTTCTAAAAAGCAGGATGTTTCTTTGAATTAACATAGCAGAGATTTCAGCTTTAATGCTCATTCTCTCTCACTTGAAAGGCAATGTGGTATAGGTACAACAGTGAACAGAACACTGGTGTTAAATATCAGTAAATGTCAACTTGACATGAAAACACAGCAGGCAGGATACTTTCATTTGAGCAGCTTTAGAAAGGAAAAAGCAGACACACATGTATTTTTAATTTCAGAACTGAAATAGGAGAATTAAGGTTTTACAAGCCAACTCATACCCATGTATACATACACAAACACTGGCTGTTAGTTCATTCTGCTTTTTCCTGTTTTGCCTTCAAGATAAGCTTCTATTTTCTTAATTTTCATTGGCAGCCCAAAATTCATAGGATTAACTCATCCCATTATTTAGAAACTGTAGTGGTAGTCCATCATTTGCATTATTGAGCTGCTCACCATTAAGAACAATATTTAAATAAAAAATAACAGCATCATTAACTGTTACATTTATGCATTAATCTCAGTTGCCATCTCTCTGTTTCTCTCCTTCTCTTTTTAAGAGCTAATAATCCTAAAGGATTGTTGGAAGTTAGAGAAGCTCTGGAAAAGGTACACAAAGTAGAAGACCTTCTTCCTATTATGAAGGTAAATTTGCCATCAAAATTGCAGTAAATGTTTTTGGAGTGAAAGAAAACGAAGAGTACTTTTTAAAAAATCATTAATTATTAATTGCATGTTTATTAATATTATACTATAATTTTTATAACATCCATAAAACCTACTATCAGAAATCACTAATATGAACACATTCTGAATAAAAACCAAAAGAAAACACAGGCATCAGATTCATACAGAAAAACTCACTTGCAAGGAAGCAGTTAATATAGGACACGGAAGAAAAGTTTAAAAACACATGTAACTAAATTCTGCTTCTGGCTACAGTTGAGTAACTGGGACTCATCTGCCCTTCTACACATAGCAGTGATAAAAGTGGACAAAATACAAGGCAGCTCATTTCAGACATTGGTAATTACAAGACTGATTCAGGAGAGAAGGGAAACACGAGTCCCACTGTCACCTCAGCTTCCTGCTGGGAGTACTTATTAGACCACTGTGTAAGTATGTGGAGCCCATCAGAGGACAGGGGTCTTACTGAGCTGAGGAGGTGGAGGTTGGAGTCTGGGTCTGCCGATGTGGTTTGAATTTGTGAAGCTCTGACAGAGGAGGGTGAGGCTGCCCAGGGTGGGGAGTGCCCAGTGATCGACGTGAAGGTTCCCTGTCACCTCAGGGTAAGAGCTCAGTGATGCATGTGCAGTAAGAGACTGAGAGGCCTCTGCAGGGACAGGTGCTGAGCAGAGGTGTCCAAGGTCTACAGCCCTGAGAGACACTGTATTCTGGCCTTGCCAGGGTGGACGGATCTTGGAAGTATCTCAGCATTTAGTTGATACCCCAGAAAGGACACACTGTAGAGGTAAGGCTATGCTCCACAGTGAGGTCCGTCTCCCAGGACTAAGCACAATTTCTGTATAGACCAGCCTAGCAAAGAATAAAACTAATCTGAAACTGATCAAAAGAATCTGCTAGTGGTTTGACCACCTGTCAAACAAAACTCAAGAATTTTTAAAGGAAGGAAAAACTCACCTGTCTTCCTTAATTACTAGAGAAGTGCATGCTGTTGTTTGAATGAGTTTCCCCAAAAATGTATGTATTTGAAACTGAATCCCCAGTGCTGTGGTGTCAGGAAGGGGCCTCTTGGGAAGTGTTCAGGTCTTGAAGGTGGAGGACTCCTCATGGGGAGATTTAAAGATGTTATGCGAAGGGCTTCTGGAAGGAGGCTCTCTTTCCTGCCCTCCCGCCTTCTGCCACATAAGGCTGCTGTGAGAAGGCTCACACCAGTTGCCGGCGTCTTGGACGTCCCACCCTCCGGAGCTGTGAGAGCATGCCGTTCTGCTTCTCATGAATTTTACAGTCTTGAGTATTCTGTAACAGCAGCGTAAGATGGATTAAAGCAGTAAAAAGCAGCAAAATGTGCCCCATAGCCAAGAAAAATGAAAACAATTGCCAGAAACATGACTTAAGAAGACCCAGGTGTTGGAATTTGCTCCACTCAAAGTCCTTGTCTGCTTCATAAATACGTTCAAGGACTCAAAGGAAAGCATCAGCATAATTATAATCTCAGCAGAGAAATGGAAACTATTTTTTCAAAATCTGGGACTGAAAAGTCAGTGGTGTCAGGTTCAGATCAACTCATGAGACACAACTGGCTGTAATCTAAATTTAGCTGGCTTTGAAGAAGGGGGCTACACAGAGAACGAGCTTTCTCAGCATCCCCACCCTCCTCCTAAGGCCCAGCAAGGACCCACGCGTGGCTTCCTAGCACTCTCACACCTTTGCGTGCATGGTGCGATGAGGCCGGCGTGCATGCCCATCCTCATAGAGAACTGCTACATGGGTTTTGCACGTGGCCCGAGGCTTGGGTGCTCATTCACGGCCTGACCAGGGGTTTCACAGGGTCAGTCAGGGTTTCTCAGGGAAGAACAGCAATGGGATGCCAGGTCTGACAGTTAAGTTCGTGAACGCATCCTAGACCACACGTGGCCTGCCTAATTACTGGGTATCACCGCAGTCTCCTTCGAAGTACTGCCCTTGGGAAGCCGTGCACCAGTGCCAGTGCCCCATCCGCCCGTCAAAGCAGTTTCGGAACTCCTTCTGGAACGGCCACCAGAGCTGTGGTCGTATTGCCCCCGATACCCTGAACGTCATCGAGATGTCTTCCTCGCGATGTTTCCTTTATCTTCGGGTAAAGGAAAAGGTCATGGGGGCCGGGTCAGGTTAGTAGGGAGGGCATTTCGATACAGTCATTTGTTTGCTGGCTGAACACTCCCTCGCCGACGGCACCGGGTGAGCTGGCGCGTTGTCGTCATGCAAGAGCTCCTGGGGGGCCGTTTGTGCCACGCCGTCCTCATGCTGAGACTTTCTGGGAAGGTTTTCCTGACTGTTTCTCTGCCCGTGTTTCTTTGACCTGCTGTGCTTCTCATAGTCAGCAGACAGTTTTGACACACAATTCCATGAACTTTTGCCATGTTTTCGTCAGTTCTGCTCGTTACTGGCCTGACCTCTCTTCATCAGTGATGCGTTAACTGCCCTCAGAAAAACATCCAATCGATTTGTACACTGCCATTTTCCTCATGACATTATCCCTATAAACTTGGATTGACATGCCCCTGATTTCACTTTCACTCTTGCCAAATTTAACAGGAAATGTAATGTTTTTTGCTGCTCTCATTCAAGCGCCAACGTTCTCGTGATGACACACAAAAACAGCAACAGCAATGAGCACCACTCAGCAAGACACTGCCCCACGTCAGCACGAGTACGGCTGTGAGACACCGGTTACCCAGGTTATGAAACCGTACCGGGTTGGTTGTATGGTGCTACAACGTAAGCGCACAGTGGTTAGTGCGTGAACTTAATTGTCAGACCTCGTACTACTTAGTACTAAAAAGGAAAAGAGCACTGCTACTTGCAGCAGCGGGGTGAATCTCAGGAACATTATGGTGAGCAAAAGAAACCAGACACAAGCGTTTGATTCCAGGAAACCAAGCAGCCGCTAATGAGAAGAAAAGTGTGTGTGGCACTGTCAGTATCAGGAACTTTTGTATTCTAGGGAAAGAGCCCTGCAAGGATCAGAAGTTATATGAATCCACTAAGCAGTTGTAACTTGACGAACCTCTTCGACACTGAGTAAAACCACCCAAAATGTGCCACCAGCAGCTTGACTTGCATTTCCCGTTAATGGTTTTAACATTAATGTGCAACTTGAATAAATGTTCTCCTTGTAGCCATAGTAGCTGAGATTGATCCACATCAAATACAATGTAGGAAATGTGTATGAATAAGCAAAGCACATGTATTTCTAAGGACTAACACATTGTGAGCAGGGCGCACGCTGAGCGTCCAGCAGGGCGTGGGTGAGCCTCTTTCTCCATCGTGTCCCAGGTTCTTGTCTGTTGAAGACCAAGAGTCTGGCCAGACCTACCCTGGGAGATATATTGCAGGGGTCTGATGAACTGATGCAGTGATCTTCAGTCTCCTCAAGTGCACTGCAGTGACTCAGGAAGCATGTTTATGCCCCCTTTGCTTAGTACTTGACTGCACTAAGACGTAATTCGTGCAGAGTGTATCTCAGTCAACAATTTCCACACAAAGTCAGCAAAGTGCCCTTAAAGGAGTTATAACAGGTGGGTAGCTTATTTCAGTATGTCAAAATCCAGAAGAAGTAGCAGCTCGCACCTATTCGTAAAATCCTGGTGAATGAGACAGATACAGGTGTAGCCCTGTACCTGTGTGTTTAGTGAGCTACATTGTCATTGGTGACATGGTTTTCTGAAATGGTAAATCGTGCCTAGCAAAGTTCGAAGAGATATATGATATACTCTTTACTCAGTGTATATTTATTTGCATTCCTGGAAAATTCAGTTGTCTATGAAAACCATGTAACAAATACTTTAGTGTACAAGTGCAAAACGGAGTCTGGTCCCAGGTCCAGGTAATTATTAAATGATGAACAGGTGATTTGTCTGTGCGAAAGTCCAACGGGGCATTGGAAAGTCATACCTAATGTGTGACAACCCCTGTGCTGTGAGGTATGTAGTAGCCTTAGCCTCTACCCACCCCATCTCGCTAGCATCAGAGTCTCCCAGAAACTTTCCCAGTGCTCCAGAATGGCTTCCCCCAGGCCCTGGGATGCACCATATAGGGAGAAAACTGGAGTGTGTCTCAGGGTTTTTAGCTGCTTTCCTGTGCATGTTTTAGGTGTTTACATTTACTCTCTTGTTCAGCAGAATCCAAAGTGGGCTTAGGGAGATTTTAATATTTTATGTATGTCTTTGTTTAAAAAGAAACGCCAGTATTTGCAAGGCACACGTAGAAGAAAATGTGTGTTCAAAGTGCTTGGTGAAAGGCGGTGCTGGGCCGGCTTCCACTGAAACGCCCCGTGTGCTGTGGATGGAAAGCCAAGCTGAAGCACACCCCAGCGCCCCCTGGAGGCAGCTTCGTAGTAAGGCGAACTGGTTCACATCCCTGCTCTACGGCCTCCCGGTTCACTCGGTCACTCCGGCCAGGCTTTGCCTAGCCAAGCCTGTTTCTCCTCTGTAAGGCTGAGATTATACTTCGCCTTACTGGGATGCCGTGAGGATTGCCCGAGAACTGGCACGTTGTTTTCTGGGCGAAAGATACTTGTCTGTTTCAGTGCCCACCGTTGACCTGGTAGCCTGTGCTGGGCAGCCCGTGTCCCGGTCATCCTCGGCCTTCTCTGGGCTGATGGTGAGCTCCTGCTGCTCCTTGCTGTTTGTAGGCAACCTCTCCCCACAGCAGTGTCGTATGCAAAGCAGCACCTCCTTTATTTTATTGTTGGTGCTCTTCCTGCAAGTCCATCGATCCTTAAAAAAGAAAAGGCAATATTAAGTAACTGAATATGGGGCTATTTTTCTAGAATAATGATAAGAACCTGTTTACTGGCACTTTGTCACAAATGTTTTAAACAGAAAGCTAACTTCTGAAACTGCTAACTTCTGAAACTGTGTTCGTACCCATCACCCTGAGGGCTGTTCTTAGCTCTAATTCCTTTAACTCAATACACTTCTCTGTGGTCTGCAGAGTTGTGTGTGTGTGTGTGTGTGTGTGTGTGATTTTTCAGTTAATGAATAGAATCTTGGGAACTTTCCAGAAAAATCAGACTGCTTGGAGGAACACTGGTATGAGCATAAGTTGTGTTTTTGAGTTACAGGATGTTTGGTGCAACTAATCTGCCAAGGATCACAGTTGCTGCTTATTAAGATGGACATGAGAAAAAAGTGCAAAAGGAACTCTTAGAAAGGAGCGATGCCCCTTGTTGACTAAGAGAGTCTACAAGCTTTTGGTGTGGAGGTTCTCTGCTGACCTCTGACAGGGGCCACAGGGAGTGTAGCCTGGGCTCTTAGAGTTTGTGTTTGGGCTTGAGGACAGGCAGAGATGTCCTTAGCCACTAATGCCAGGACAGAGAATACACTGTCTCTTGCTTCAAGTGACTTCCCTGACCCTTCTTAAAAACATCTAAGTGGGATGCAGCACTATGGAGTTGCAGCTGGGGTTTATAATGAATTAAACACTAGTAACGTGAATTTTCTTTTTCCCTGGAAGCAGTTTAATACTAAAACGAAGGATGGGTTCACCGTGAACACAAAAGTTCCCAGCCTCAAAGACCAAGGGAAGGAATATGATGGATTCACAATTACTATCACAGGAGACAAGTATGTTGCTTCTTAATGTGGGTCTAGACTAGAGACCAGCGGCAGGAAGTGCGCGTTTGCTTGTTACTGCCATGGGGTTTGTCATATCGGGCTTTTGCCCTGTCCTGAAATGAAAAGGCCAAGGTCCAGTGTGTGGTTGTGACCAGTTATTTTTTAAATGTGATATCTAAGAGTATTATACCAGCAAGTACATTTTCTGACTGCTAAATCGAACAACTTTCTAGGTACTAAGTTTAATCTCTAATGTAGTTTATGGAAAACATTCTTATGGGTTGTTGAAGTTCAGTGTCGGGAGGAAGGCTTTTACTAAAAAATGAAAAAAGATGAGTGGTTGGCAGATTGAAGTCCATTACAGAATCTTTTAAATTATAGGTTGTTTTTTTGTTTTGTTTTGTTTTTGAGTCAGAGTCTCACTGTCACCCAGGCTGGAGTGGAGTGCAGTGACACACTCACAGCCACTGCAGCCTTGACCTGCTGGGCTCAGTTGATCCTTCCACCTCAGCCTTCCAAATAACTGGAAGCACAGGTGTGTGCCACCATGCCTGGCTAACTTTTTTGATTTATTGTAGAGACGAGGTCTCACCAAGTTGTCCAGGCTGGTCTCAAACACTGGGTTCAGGCAGTCTCTCACTTCAGCCTCCCAGAGTGCTAGGATTACAGATATCAGCCACTGCTCCCAGCTTAAATTTAAGTTTTAATTATTACATGAGTAGTGCAATCTCATTCCAGAAAATTTAGGATATAATACACAGATAAGAACAATTAACAAAATAAAAATCAGGTTAGTTTCTTTAAAAACTGAGGTTACCCTCTACATGTTGTTTTGTAACCTGTTTCTCTTCTACTCTTACCATTACCATTACGTTATCATGATCATTATTTAGTCATATTCTCATAAGCATTTTTAATAGCTTCATAGTCTTCCATCGTACACAGGGTCAGTGGGGAGGCCCCCCCAAAAAATGCATTTTTCGGAGGGTGGGCCCCATGTAGTCCAGGCTTCCCCTGCTAGGTAGGTGTTCTAGGAACCCATCAGCATCAGTATACCAGCTAGCATTGCTGTGAGGGGCTGTGTTCAGTGTTCAGCTTCAGTGAATGTGTTTGGAGGTTCTTCCAGGGCATTTGCCCATTTCGTGATGGACGGCTTACCAGCGCCCCTGCCACACCATGCTGAGTGTTCAGCAGTTTTTGAGCAAAAACGGCATGACCCCATGCTGCGCCTTCCCTGTCCACCTGGTCTCACTTTTGGAGACTTTCTTTTGTTTCTCTGGATGGAAAACGTCTTGCCCATGTGGAAGAGGCGAAACAAAGAACAGCAAAAGCGGTAAAAGGCATCAAAATGGGGCCGGGCTCGGTGGCTCAGCCTGTCATCCCAGCACTTTGGGAGGCCGAGGCGAGTGGACGGCCTGAGCCCGCGGGTTCGAGACCCGCCCGGGCAAGTCGGCGAGACCTCCTCTCTACAACAAATCAAAAAACCAGCCGGACGTGGTAGCGCGCGCCTGTAGTTCCAGCTACTTGGAGGGCTGAGGCGGAAGGATCGCCGGAGCGAGGCTGCGGTGGCCGGGAGCGGCTGCTGCGCTCCGGTCTGGGCGACGGAGTGAGACTCCAACTCAAAAAAAGACATCAAAATTGATGAGTTCAAAACTGTTTTGAGTAGGGGAAAAAAGGTCTCGATTGGTATATTGCATTAAATGGAACATGCCTTGAAGATGACTGAAGTTTAAACATTGAAGCATAAGTAAACAATTTTTCAACAAATAAATTCTAGGTTTCTTTGGTTCTCCCCTCATAGATGTTGTGGAACTTCTTCTGCTTTTTGGTTATTGCTCATTTAGGGTATTTCTAATTTTTTACTTTATAAATAGCACTGCAGTGAATATTTTTATCAACTGTAGTTTTATTTATGTCTAAAATCCAAACTTTGGGAGCCTCTGCTTCTCTTGAATTTTGGGTGGAATTACCTTGAAGCACACATGCACATACTCCTTCCTCAGCTGCATAACCTACAGAAGCTCAGAGCCCTGTCCACGATTTCTGCCCATTCAGCATGGCACTAGGGCTTGTGTTCTCTAACCCCTCTTCCTTTTGGGCTCTGGCTTGTACATGAGCTTTCACTCTCCAACTATGAGGAGCTGCCTCTTGGTTCTTTGTCAGAACTTAAACAGACCTTCATAAGTAAACCACAATTTAGCAACTTACAGATTTGGGACTTTTCCATATCCTTGAGGTATTGCTCTCTACCGCAGCTTATCAAAGTACCTTCCCAGTAAAGGTCATTCTCCCCCAGAAGGAGTCTCAGGGTGTGCCACTTAATGTTAAAAGTGTCATCCTACCTTTTCACCCATCCATGATGTATATCCTCAGATCAAATTCCCTGACAGAAACGCAGTTACTAAATAAGAGAATACAGTTGACCTTTGCACAAAGCAGGAGCTGAGGCACTGATGCCTACCCTTGTGCAGTGGGAAATTTGCATATAACTTTGACTCTCCAGAAACTTAACTACTCATAGCCTACTTTTGACCAGAAGCCCTGATAACACACATTTTGTACGTTTTATGTGTTGCATACTGTATTCTTACAATAAAGTAAGCTAGAGAAAAACTGTTATTAAGAAAACCGTAAGGAAGAGAAAATATTTGCAGTTTGCTGAGTGAACGGGGATCATCATAAAGGTCTTCATCCTCATTTTCTTCCCACTGAGTCACTGAGGAGAAGCAGGAAGAGGGGCTGGTCTTGCTGTCTTGGGGTGGCAGAGACAAAAGCAAGTCCGTGTATATGTGGACCCAGGCAGTTCAAATCCGTGTTGTTCGAGGGTTGACGGTGCCTGGAATTCTCCCCCTTAATGTATCTTTCGTCGACGGTCTGTGTCACCCCACCTGCCGCCTCCCTCGCTCTGGACCTCCCGTCCCCTCAGGTAGACCCTTGCCTGGTGTCCCATCTCGCATCTCCTGCTGCAAGTGCTTCAGCAGCGGTCCCAAAGCTCCACTCCACTGGGCATTCTCCAAAAGTCCCTCCCTACTCCACACGCTGCCCACACCGTCACTACCAAAACCGGCTTCCCTTCCAGGTGTTCACAGCCTCCCACAAAGTGACCTCAGACGTTTCCTGCCAGACCTGGGTGTGGCCCCGGTCAGAACCTGGCTGATGGTTCCCCGAGCTCCTCTCCACTTCCCTGTGTCTGGGTCTGTCACTCCCATCCTGACCTTCAGGGCCTGTGCCCAGACCATGTCTCCCATGAGCCTTTCCTGCTCCTCCATGACTTCCAGAATGGACCTGACCTCTCTCTCTGGAGCCCCGATGAGCCACATTGTGGCCTGAGGCATGTTCTCATAGTCACTCACGACCGTGTCTATCTTTTTCTTCTTCAGTCAAGGCAGCAGCTGTGTTTTTCTTTATAAGGTCTAAGAACTAAGTGCAGTGCTTTGCTAATGGCATTATGCAAATGAGTGCCTGTTGCATCAAACTCATATCTTGCATCGAGCCTTCTTGGAGCTGCACTTCTGCAGGGGCTTAAAAGACAAGCAGCAGCGAGGTCCCTCAGCCTTCTTCCTGCACAGTTGCTGCTCCTGATCTTCAGTCCGAATGGGGCAGCTGTCTAGGAAAATATTTAGTGGGCGTTTAAATGCATTATTTTCTATATGTGTAATTGTCATTGTTTCCCTATATATTAGCTTAAGCTCATATAATAAGTACATGTGGTTAGACTAACTGTGAGCAAATGAGTGACTGGTCACTTAAATGTGAGGAAAGTATTATTATATTTTTTGGGGGAAAAAGCATTTTAAGGAAACACACCTCCTCTGTCTATAGTTAGAAAGGTAGGGTGCGTTCTTAGACATGTTGAGTGCCACATCAGCATGCAATTTGCTTTTCGTTTTTTAACTTTCTGTGTTTTGCTGTTTGAACTGTATAATGCATGCCTTTGACGCCCATTCTTGTATTTTCAGAGTTGGAAATATACTATTTTCTGTGGAAACTCAAACCACAGAAGAAAGGACACAATTATATCATGCTGAAATAGATGCACTTTATAAAGACTTGACAGCAAAAGGAAAAGTACTGATTCTTTCATCAGAATTTGGGGTAAGTTTCTCTGTGTTTTCATTTTTTTCTACTTTTCCTGTGATTCTTTTGTAAACTTATTTTAACTCTCTGCCCTTTCACTGAGATTGTACCTCTTATGCTTGAAATAAGACTGAATACATCTATACACATTTCTTTTTTAGTATTAAAAATTCCCATGTTTAGTAACTGCAGTAATGGGGAGGATGATAAATTTATTCATATCATTAGTACTGTGCTGCATTAGCATACGTTTGGGCTTTGAGAAGATGTAAGTCAAAAAGTCTGTCCACAATGAAACTGGCCTACACTTCACCTCCCCCCCCCACTTCTTCTGCTCATCGTGGCTGTCGCTCATAACCGTGTCTCTGCAACAAGCTTCTGAGTTTAAGCCAGATGATGCATTCTGAGTAATTTATGGCAGCAAAAGTGCCCTGAAGTTGTGTCTGTTTTGCACTTGACAGCCCTTCTGCGGCTTGTGGCCTCTTCCCTTGCTTGCTGCCTTGACTAGAGGTGGGCTCCTTGTGGGTAGGACCTGGCTGGGCCATGCCAAGAGCACGGTGGCATCCTCTCCCCACCATGTCCCACCCTGCTCTGGAGTCGATGCCTCTGACCCTTGGGAAATCACTTCATGTCTCTGACAGTCAGTCTGTTCATCCATATAATTAAGCATCTGAGTTGATATACATAATTAAGCATATTTGTCAACGAAATCTCATTTCAGAATGTGGAGGTGGGCTTACCTGGGGTAGGGATACATGTTGTTTGGGAAAGCATACTCAGCATTAATAAGTGCTTTTTACAATGGTAATTGCAACGTATATTTTGACATTTCAATAACATTGAAGGAGATAGATTTTGTTTATCAGAAGGTTGTGGTTTAAGAAGCAACTGGGGAGACATTGCTCTAGATTGAACTGTATGTATACCCTTTCATTAGAAAAAAATGATAAGAAGAGTATAGAATATTTAAGAATATGAAAAGTAGATTCTGACCAGGTGCAGTGGCTCACACTTGTAATCCCGGCACTTTAGGAGGCCAAGGCAGGTGAATTGCTTGAGCTCAGGAGGTTAAGGCGGTGAGCTGTGATCATGCCACTGCACTCTAGCCTGGGCAACAGTGTGAGACCCCTAACTCAAAAAAAAAAAAAAAAGAAAAATAGGTTCTTATAGGAGAGGAATGAAACAATCCTTTTCAGATATAAGTGATTCTTTTTTTTTTTTGAGTTGGAGTCTCACTGTCGCCCAGACTGGAGTGCAGTGGCTGCTCCCAGCCACCACAGCCTCAACCTGCTGGGCTCCAGCATCCTTCCACCTCAGCCTTCCGAGTAGCCAGAACTATAGGCGCGCACTACCACGCCTGGCTAATTTTTGATTTACTGTAGAGACAAAGTTTCGCCAAGTTGCCCGGGTGGGTTTTGAACCTGCAGGCTCAGGCAATCCACTCACCTCAGCCTCCCAAAGTGCTGGGATTACAGGCAGAGCCACCAAGCCTGGCCATAAGTGATTCTTAGGTGTTTTGCCACCTAATGAAAAACTGGTTTGTAATGTAGTATTTAAATTCATGAGTTTGTGTCTTTCCTTCTAGGAGGCTGATGCTGTCTGCAACTTAATCTTATCCTTAGTTTATTACTTTTATAACTTAATGCCACTGTCTCGAGGATCCAGGTAAGTGATATTCTGTTATTAAAACTTCTTTACATTTAGAAATATGTTCTTTTTTGCTTATCCTCCCTGTTACAGATATAGACACAAAAGTATACCAAGAAATGGAAAGGGATTTCCCCCCTTTTTAGTACGCACAAAAATTATTTCCTTAACCACCATATCATCAAAAGAATTATGAAAGATAGTTCTAATATAGTGGGCTTAAGTTTAGTAGAATAGGCATCCATCTATTTAGCAGAATTGATGGGCAGTCTACCACGTGCCATGTGTCGTACTCCGTGTGTTTTAGGTTTTTGTCTTTGCTGGACCCTTCCTGTGCCCTCTTCTCCCTCCCTCAGTTTTCTGGCCAGTAGTTGACCTTTAATCCTAGTGTTTGGCCCTTCTGGATCACCAGTCATTCCTTACCATTTTGGCTATTTTGTATAAATGCTTGCTACTGGGTGAATGCAGCAGGAGATTTTGAGGTGTTATTGAAACACGGGATGTGTGTCTGTCGGGTTTCATTTTATTCTCTTCTTCTCAGGATTGTGTGCGGTAAGTCACGTTAAGGGCATCCTGCTATTGTTGGCACATCCTCGAACTGAAGGTGTTTTGGTCAAAAAGAGTGCACTGGAATGCCCTTATTTCGACTGAGGCTTTAGAAAGTACAAAACCCTCTTAAATGTGGCCATAAATTTGGCTATAGTCTCGAAAGGCATCGGAGCACGCAAGAACACAAATGCGGTGTTACCAGCGCACTTCCGGGTGGCCGCGTCCGCCGAACGGGCGGTGTGCTCGGGCCTGCCCCCACGGCGCCGAGACCCCTCGGGCATGCACGGAGCGGCGCCTGCTGCCTTGGGCGGCCTTTCCGCGTCCCTGGCTGGTGCGGGGCGCGAGGGACA
>NW_007247265.1:44835-62785 GCF_000164805.1 Carlito syrichta | reverse complement strand
GAGGGCAGTGGCCCACCCGTGACCTCGGGAGCAAGCGTCCACGTTGCCCTACGGGCGCCTCGGCCCTCCACGGCCCCGTGGAGCCTGCGGTTCACAGGCTCCGGCCACTGTCTGCTAGTGCCTTCTGAGAGTGCTCTGCTTTTCTTTGAGAGCCAGCGTCTTTCATGCTTAAGAGTTAAGATTCATATGTGTGTTTGTGCTTCCAAAGTTTATCCCTATGCACTTTAAAACCAAGCCCCTTGAAGCCGTTAAAAATATATAAACAGGCACATTGTTAATATACTGTTAACAAAGGATAGAACAGACAAGTAGGAAGGAAACTCCTAATAAAAAGAAACACTTTTTTTCTCAGAAAAAGAATGTTCTTGGTGCCATTTACCCTTAAATTAGTAATTTAGTATTTTTAGCAGTAAATTAGTAAATTTTTAAAGACAAATAGATATGTTCTCGTGTTTAATTAAATAATGTTTTGTTCCGAAGGATTTTTAAATAAAACTTTATATTTTACCATGTGAAATTCATGGTGAGGTTTAGCATGGTGGTTGCTTGTCGACCAGGATGGCTTGATCATTGTTTTTATTTAAATAGTGTAATTGCTTACTCGGTCATCGTGGGAGCGCTGATGGCAAGTGGAAAGGAAGTAGCAGGAAAAATTCCCAAAGGGAAGGTACGTTGGAAGAGGAGGGGGACGTGCTTGGTGTGTGTTAAATCCCAATCTGTGGATTTTTGTATCAAAGTACATGAATTAAACAGATCTGAAGCTGAGCCTTTCTCCTCTATATTTAATGACATTCCTAAATTTCTTTTTCAGCTAGTTGACTTTGAAGCGATGACAGCCCCTGGTTCAGAGGCCTTTAGCAAAATAGCTAAAAGCTGGATGAACTTGAAAAGGTAACTACTTGATGGAGCTCAACAAGCCATCACAACCAGACGGGTTGTGGCTTCCTGTTACTGTGGCGCTCTGTGCAAACTGCAATTGTTACACCATTTTTATAAGTTCATATTTATACCATGAATTCAGTTTACTTTTTCAAGGTCAAAGTGTTTTGCTGTTGTGTATAAGACCCTCTAAGGGTGAATGTGTGGTTAAATGAATGATGAATAAAAAATAAGGAAAATAGTTGGCAAAAGACAAGCTATGAATGTCTCGTTGATATAATCAGGCATTTGCTTCTCTTGGCCCATCGACCCTTTCTCTCAGACTCTTAGGCTCAGTGTTAAGGAGTGGACTTGCAGCCGTAGGCAGAGCCCATCTCACAACACTCTGAGTGGTAGCACTTAGCCTACTTAGTTGCATTTTATTGCAGTGTTGAGAAGTTGGTGCTTTATTGCAATATAGGTAGGGAACACGTCTGAGCCAGTAAATAGCATTCAGGAATTACCTTTGCTAGTTACTGTGTGCTAGGAGTCCAGTAGACCATGGTCTTTCCTGGCTCTTGTTCCCGGAAGCACTGGAAAACAGTGTGTGAATTTGGAGTATGTGAGATTAAATGCACAGATGCTTTAATAGTTAATAAAGAATAAACAGGTCTTACTATTTGACCTTACTTATTCTTGCCCTTTCTTTTAGCCACCCCTAATTTTGACTTACACATCTATTTGACATAGCAATCACTCAGATCTTTGCTGAGTAACTTGTACTCTGTTTAAAACAGAGAAATGTGTGCCTATAGTCCATGGCTGCTTGATTTATAAGCATTCCACAAGTCTTGCAATGAAAACTTTTAATAGTTACACCTTGTCTGGATATATTCTTGTCTTGGGTTTGTTAGTTTGTAGGTGTTTAGTAATATGACCACAGAGTCAAAGATCTTGCTTCAGTTTCTTACATAACTGTATTGTGTAAATCTTTCAACAGTTTTTTGAAGAGAGAATAGCAAGTCTACCTTATGTGGTGCAGTTACTGTTTCACAGCATGCTTTGACATGGCTTATCCATTCAGTGCTCAGGGTAGCTCTGTGAATTAAGAATACTGAACCTATTGTTACAACTAAGGGAAATGGGGCCTAGAGAAATACCACAACAGGACATTAAATCAGGTCTGATTTTCTTTGTCAGAACTCTGATTGAACGTCCAGGGAGCGCACAGTGCAAGCCTGCTGATTCCCCAGCTCACTGCTGTGGAAGGGTCTGTTCTGTTCTCAGCGCCTCCTGCCTTTCTCATATTGTCTGACACGACTACATATGGGCATATGGGGTATTGGAACACGAATGTAATCATAGGAATAAGTGTGACATAAGCTCTGTCTTTTTTTTTTTTTTTTTTTTTAGTAAAATGTAATTTTCATTGTGCCCCTTCTTTGTGTTTCTCTTTTTCAGTATTTCACCTTCTTATAAGACCCTTCCATCAGTATCAGAGACGTTTCCAACGTTAAGATCAATGATTGAGGTGCTGAACACGGACTCCTCTCCACGCTGTCTTAAGAAACTCTAGTTCTGCTGTGGTATTTATACAAGTAAAGGGCCGGACCTCTGCTTCTTAAGTTATTTTTTAAAACATGGAATTATAAAGAAATTAGGTCCTTTATTACTTTTGATACCGATTTTTGATAGGAATTGAATACTTGAAATCATTTACTTTTCTGAACCGTAACAGAAATCATGAAAGAGGGTTTTTAAGGGGGGAAAAGCTGCTTAACTTGGAGGGAGAGTGTTTGTATTAGCCAGTGCTTTAAGCTTATAAAGTCATACAACTCCCTCTTTACAGAAAAAGTGTTTTCTTCAACAACTAAAAATCAGTGATGAAAATGAACAAAACCAACAGCCAAAAAGGGGTGTTTTCCTTCCTGTGTATTTTTCAAAGACTTTCTTTTTATGCACATTGTGGTGGGTATCTTTTGACTAACATAACCTCCATGTGTGGGTTCGCTGTTTCATTTGAACCCTGGAAGATTCATGTGTCACAGAACTTGCAGCCAGGAACACTTATTTTGAATGATGCAGACAGTATTTGACAACGTCCCAAACACTGAATTATTTAACAATATATTTTTTTTCTTTGTTGGAAAAAAATAAACTGGGGTGATTTCTATAAATCACCAGTTTTTGTCACTGGATTATATATGTGTTTATTTTGTGGACGAGTTTCACTTTCAGGTGTAAGAATGTTCAAAAAATCACTATTTTTCAGACAAGGTAAATGATAATGAGTAAAATGGGCTGATTAAACTCTCTCAATTTCCAAATTACTTTCATTTTCTGTTCTTTGATTTTTGTTAAAATGTCAAAAACTATTCACCGCTTTCTGTTATTTTGTTTTTGCATAAGAGTAGTGTCATATTTAGGAGTCTGTACTGATGGTGGTTTACTAGTGCTGGTTGTTAGCAGAGCTCTCTGTAAGTCTTGACGGGATGTGACCCATGTGGTGGATTTCTGACGTTCCTCGGGCTTGCCCTTTGGACAGAGTGGCTCTGGGTACTGCCACGTGCTTCAAAACAGCCTCAGAGACGTGGCTCGTGTTCTTACCTCAACCGGGAAACCACCGAAGGAAAAGAGGAGGAGGAGGCTTGTCGTTCGGCCCGGCTCACTTTGTGAACAGATTTCACATCCACAGATCAGTTTTCTCCTGAGACAGGCTGTGCTTGGAAAGTCAGGTGTCTTGGCTTTCCTTTTACAGGGAAGGGAGTTGAGGCCCTGGACGGTTAGCGCCTCTCCGAGGCCACCCAGCTGTTGACCTGGTGGGGCTCGGATTTTCAACCAGTTCTCACTGACTCCAGGGCCTGTCCCGCCCCACTGTGGTCTTGACGAGCCAAGGATTCTGTTCTCAGGCTCTTCTCAAGACCCCAGAGAATCCTTAACACTGTGTTGTGTGTACAAGTCTCCATATTCTGATTTTTTTTTCACTCTTACCTTCATCCTGTTTTGACCAAACTGGTCTACCATTTATACATGTTACAAATGAAGGAAGAGGGACTTAGAGAAACAACTAAAGCTAATAAGGACTGGAACTGGACCTGAAGCCTGTGTCTTCTGATTCCAAGTCTAGCATGCACCACACAGGACAGGTGTACATGGTCCTGTGTAAATCACAGTTCCGTTTTCCTTCCCAAAGCGCCTGTTGAACCGCCCAGGACCAAGGAACCACATTCACATAAGCTTTGTAGGATTGCAAAGCAAGCTGACGTTGCAGAGATTAAACAAAGTGAAATGTATAGGTCTTTTACTCTTTTCCCTCCCTTTTGCTTATTATCTTAAAGTCAAAATCCTTCAGTTTTATTAAGGACTTTTCTTCACTTATCACCAGCTCTTTATTATTTTTAATTGTAAGATACATGTTTTTCAGTTAGGGAAATGGCCCAAATAAATTAGCTAATTTTTCTAAACTGTAGCAGTGTGTGTCTAAACCTCATAGCTTAGTCAGCTCAGTCTGCTTTAACAAAATACTGGGTACTTAAACAAGAGACATTTCTCACAGTTCTGGGGGCTGGAAATTCAAGATCAAGGTGTCGGCAGATTTAGAGTCTGTGAGGGCTCATTCCTTAGAGACGGTGGGCGCTTTCTAGGTGCATTTTCGTGGTGGAGAGAGAAAGTAAGCTCTTATTTCCTTCCTCTTATAAGGACACCAGTCCTGTCATGGGGGCTCCCCCTCATGACCTCATCTGAACCTCCTGCTGGCCCACCATCATATTGGGAATTAGGGTGTCAACATAAGAATTTGGGGGGAAGACAAATATTCAGTCTATAGCATTCCAGAATTAAAGTGTACTGTTCTTGAAACTTGGTTTATCAACTCCAAGTTACTGCATTTTAATAGCCCAATTTCTCCTCATGTGAGTAATGTAATTATAACACCATGAAAATTCTGGGAAATGATATGCCAAAGTCTGTGATTGAAAGATATTCTGGGAAACCATTTCATCTTCTACATTTGGCTCCATCTTGGGCGAAGTTGAATGTGGTCTGAACAAACATAGTGAGCAGTTTTGTTTGGTGGCTGGGAGGGTGCCACCTGCTGGTGCTCTGGTTCCCGCCCTGGAGGGCGCTCATCTCAAGGTGGCCACGGAAATATGGAGTACATTTTTACAGGATAATATTTAAGGTTTGTTCATCACATCTTGTGTAAGACTGAGAAATTGCACCTAAAAACCAGCCAGAGTTCCATCATACCAATTATCTTCTATTTAAAGCTTTTTTCTTTTAAGCATAAATTTATTTCTTAAGAATTATGGGCGGCTTCTTCTGCCCATGCCAACTCTGGCATGTTTCGGTTTCTTTTCTCCCTTCTTAAAAAATTAACTTTGTTTGCAACTTTGCTGGCCGCTCTAAAATTCACTTTAGAAACAAGCCAAAGAATCCATGGGCTTTGTGCTGCCCCCTACCCAGCATCACCCGGCACCCAGCATGCAGGGCCTGAAGCTCAGCCATCGCGGGCACCACATGGCCTAAAACTTTGAGGTTTCTAGCAACCGAGTCACTGGAGAAGAAAGGTAAAGCCTCCAGGATGAGCACCACGAAGGCAAAAGGCAGACAAACGTTTTGGCCGTCACCGTTAGCGGCAGCATTTCAGCCACCCAGCAGAGACCCGAGTCAGAAGGAAAGTCTTTCTCTTGGAGCAACTTGCAGTCTTTTCTGTCACAAATAAGTAAAGTATGGTCTTGTGAGCAAACTTGAAAAATAGTCTTAATTTTGATTGGACTTGCTTATATATTGAAACATTTTGCTCATTCTGAGGACACAAGACAGCCGTTTGTTTCGTTGATGCCTGGATTCTATCTTGTTAGCTGCCCTTTTGCTGCTGATTGCTGGTGTGAAAATCAGGACTCCCAGATATGTCTGTGGTACCTGAGCCTGCTCTCTCTCCAGCTCTGTGATGAAGACCTGGAAGCACAGCAGCGAAGTGCATTATTTCTGCCCCCAGGTCAGGTAGGCATTGGAGAGGCTGTGTTCCCGTTGCTCTGCGGGTTGGGCTAATTGTGTGTGTGAGTTTTGGTTCTCTTATGCGACAGCTTTTAGCATTAGGAACTCCTCAGATGATTAATTCCTTTGCCTACTAGTTTTTGGCCTTAGGATTCCTTTGCCTTCTGAAGAATTTGAAGCACGTGCGAGAAGGGATGGTGGATTAGCCTAGGGCTGTCCTCGGGATCCACTGTGGCCTCCTGGCCCTACACCCTTAGTAAACTGGCTCTTCCTCCCTCCTGGAGAGCACTACTCTCATCTCTTGCTTTGCCACTTCGCCCAGCCACTGAAATTTCTCTTGAGCCACTTCCACGGCCCCCTGGCTCATCTTCCTGCTACTGCCCTGTTTAAATTCACAGCCTCTCACCTCCCTAAAATGAAGCTCGGTCTCCTGCCCAGGTGACACAGCCTCTCTGCTGCTCCAGCCTCACCTCGTGCTACCCACACGCTTTTCCTTCCTCGAGGATCTTGCAGTTAACTCAGTGCTGTCCATTAGGACTTTCTGCGACGGTGTTTCAGGATGTTCTGTGTCTGTGCTGTCCAATATGGTAGCCACTGGCCACATTTGGCAGCTGAGCCTGTGAAATAGGGCTAGTACCACTGAGGAACTGAGTTTTAAACTTCGCTTTACCTCATTCAAATTTAAGTAGCTGCTTGTCACTATTGACTGTTGAACCATACAGCTTATAGAGTTCCTAGTTAGACTTTACGTTTTTCCACAGAAGTTATCTCAAATGATGTTTTCCCATGGCATTCTAATATCGTTATGAATTTGACACTCTAGACTTGCCTGAGTCGCCAAGCCAGTCTTGTGAGCTGTTTTCATTGATGGCGCTTCTGACACCAGATGTGTGGGATATTTCCCCCACACCAGCCAATTCTCTGACTCTCCAGACACCAATTGCAGGGAGCCCTGCCCTTCAGTTCTGACATTAACTTCCTGGAGTTAGTGCAGACCCTACGGGTTTGGGGTCCAGGCCCATAAGACCACCCCCTTTTCAGATGCCAATCCCAAGTTGGGGCCTCCTGTCCTTCTGACCGACTGACTGCAGTAAGTCAGGGCTTCCCATGACCCTCTCCTCGTGTTGGGTAACTTGCAAGAATGGCTCGCAGCACTCGGGGACACACTTTGCTCCCTGTTACCGGTTTATTGTAAAAGACACAAAGGAGCAGCCAAGTGGAAGAGACGCACAGGGCGAGGCGTGGGAACGACCTGGACATCCAGGCCCCTCCAGGAGGGCCGTCCTCCCGGCGGCTTCATGCATTCGCCAGCCCGAACGTGCTCACACCCCTTCACTGGGGGCTCTTTGGGGGGTGTCATGACCTGGGCAACGGTTGATGACATCATTGGGGCTGATGACATCATTGGCCGTTGACTCAATCCAGAGGTTGGGGGTTGGGCTGAAAGTTCCAGCCTTCTGATCATGTGGTTGGTAAAGCATGTATCTGGCCACCAGCCCCCAAACTCCTAGAGTCACTTCATCGGCATAAACTCGGGTAGGAAATGTGCTTCTTATGACTCACAAAAGACTTCTTACCCCATTTACTCAGAAATTTCCAAGCATTTTAGGAGCTCTCTACCGGCAACTGGAAGGCAGAGACCAGGTATGTACTTCTTATCATCCTCCTCATCATTATTAGATACGTATTTCTATTGTTGTTAGATAATCACAATATCACAGTTCTATTGATCAAATTGCTTCTATGAATCAAGATGTTCAAACTTTTAAAAAACTGACTTTAAAAAATCCAGATCAGAGTTTGTTAGTACACTAAGAACTTTAGTGTGGAATTTCTTTGGTGCAGAAAGTGTATGAGGGACAGGAAACTGACCTCTAGCTCTATGGTTATTACCCTCTGGTAATCTGGAAATCAGGGAATAAAACTTATAGGCATCGAAGAGGGATGAGCAGCGTCACCTAAAGAAACCCGGCGTGTCCCAGACCCGTGAGATTTGACAGTCTGTGAACACATCGTTAGATGTGTTCCTTGAGCCAAAGCCAGCTGCTCCTCCAACTCTTCCCTGTGTCAAAAACGGCCCCCTCTGTCCTCTGCACCTTCTGCCACACACCCAAGGGGCTTCCCCAGGATGCACCGGCCCTTCCCCAGCTTTCAAATTGTCACCACCCGGTTCATCCTCACATCTGGTGAACTGATGAACAGTTTGCCTCTAAGAATATCCAGAGCTGGTCATGTCTAACTGTCACTCCCAAGTCCAAGCTACTTAAGTCGAAACTCATTAAAATTAAGTGTTTTGCTCCTCACTCCCCCAACTGCCTTTCAAGGCTCAGCAGTTCTGCATGGCTAGTGGCTGCTGTGGTGGACAGAGCAGATATAGTACAGTCGCGTCATCACAGAACGTTCCATTGGACCATACTGCTGCCCTGAAGTCAGAAGCTAACCCCTCCCACACGCTGCATCCGACGGTAATTAGAAAGGGAGTTCTTAAGGTCTTAAGCAAGTGTTCAGGTTTTAAAGGGTTTAGGGTAAAAACCAGTGTTTAGTGACAGCACAGGAGGACAAATGGGAGAAATGAAAGGAGAAAAACAACCTCTAGCACGGACTTGAAAAGTTTCTGTTTCTGGTCCAAGGGATGTTGGGTTAGCCCTGGGATCTGCGGTCTCACCAGTATCTCGGGTGGTTCACACAGCTGGTCTGGGAACATGAGAAACACCAGACTGGGTCATAATGAAACGCTACCTCCTTGCACCAGGGATTTTTTTGTTCTTCCTGACTACCATCATGAAACCAAGTATGTTTTTGAAATAATGACCGTGATTAGAATTATGGGTTTTTTTTCTTCAGACTACGTTCCCATAAATATAAAATCCCTGTAGTTCTCCATGTTGTCCACATAAATTTTGCCAGTCACAATAGTCTACAAAAAGTTGGGTTTACAAATATATATGTAACAAATACATCTCTATAATTGGCTACAACTTGGTTCACAAGCTCCAATTTTTATTTTACCAGAGAGCTTAACCTGTGCTGATTCACAGCTATTCAGACATGTCTAGTTCGATACTGCTCTGTTTAAGTTCCCAGCCAGGTCCCCTTCGCCGACCAGGGGCAGTCTCATTTCCTGAGCTGGGCATTTCAGCTGCCTGCAGGCCTTGGTCCTGACCCACCCACTTGGAAGTTTAACTTGTGCTCCCGTGCCAGGGAAACAACCTCTGTCCGTACTGCATCTGCTGATAATAGTCTGCCTCTTCTGCCTCCCCTGTCCAGTCCACTGACCTCTTAGCCCCCGGAGCCCTAGGGTGCCTGCCAGATACCATGCTGAGCTTGTAGAACTTGTGGAACGGGTTCTGGTCATTGAGGCTCCCCTTTGGCCACCACTGCCCTAACCTCAGTTGCCATGCTGGGTGTGGGCTTCCCTGTAATCCTTGCTGCCATCTTTCCTGGGGCAGGAGTGTTACAACCAGATACTTCCCTCTCCAGGGGTCTGGCTCCTTTTAGAGTTGACACATTTTAAGCACTTACTGTGGTTGGCATTTTCCTAAACGTTGTGCATTGATGAACTCACTCAATTATCAGAAGAGGCCTGCCTGGGAGGTAAGTACTGGTGTTACACCCGCTCTGTTGACAAAGAAACAGACTCAGATGGGGGCAGTAACTTACCCATCATAACTCTGGAATTTTACCCCATGTGTTTGCCACATAGTAAGTACTCCATGCAGAGTGATGGTGGTGGAGCCAGCAGGGATTTGACTGCAGGACTTTTGGCCCTAACTTTTAGGTATATTCTACTTACTAAGTCAATTCAACAAAAACCTGCTGTTAGCAGACTGATTGCTTCCAGCCATCCGCCAGGTAGAAATGCCACCATGGAACTGGAGGACCTTCCAGCCGTCATCCATCAGGGGACCATATAGATTGGCTTTTTATTTAATTCAACTCTAGAGATCATGTTGGAATGGACAGACTTGTCAAGGCTTATTTACAGTGTCAACAAAGACTAAGAAATGTCACTTATTAGGATCAGAATTTAAACTAATAACATCTGTCCAAAAAATGGATTCTGAATCAAGGACTCTTTCACTTAGTGGGCTTCTAATACAAAGAGCTAGAACAGTTTCCATATACAAATCAACTCCTTAAACTACCAGTTTGATGTAGAAGTAATTTCTGAAGTGAATAGAGTACATTCTGCTTCCGGTAAATATGTAAATGTTAATCATCCAGTTTCACAGCTGGGTTAAAAAAAAATACATGCAGCACAGAAGAAAAATAGGAGTGGGAGAACCAGTTAACTCTGACACACGTGTGCCTAAATGTGTTTTATATGCATGCCTTTCAATGCTGATAGCACTTCCGCATGTGCGGAGTTCTCAGATCATCTAGTCGCACACCTGTAATTTGTAGTTAAAGAAGCTAGGACACACAGAGGGGAGTAGCTTCCTGAAGGTCACGCGGGTCATGCCAGCGATCACCCTAGGTCGACAGCACCGGCACGAAAACAGCTCTCCCAGCGGGCCTGGTCCTGTTCGGCTGAAACAGCCCCTCAGTCGCTCCCCGGCTCCTCTTCTCTTTAAAAGGAAACATTCATGCTTCGCTACAGTAGGCCGGGGTGGCCCAGTCAGTGCAGGGGTTAAAGGAGCTACCCGTTTAAAAGAATCGTTTGATGGAAGCACAACAAACATACAGAAAATGCACTTTCAAGTGTACACATTAGTGAATCTTCACCAACCCAACACACCTTTATAACCAGCTTCGAGACAGACATCACCAGCACCCCAGAAATTTTTATAAATATATGTATGAACAAATCTGGATCACATTTTTTTATTTATAAACTTTTAAATTATTTTAACTTTCAATTTTAAAATTGACATAAAATTATACAAATTTATGGGGTACATAGTGTTTTCACACATTTTATATAATTGCAGCAAAAACTAAAGTAGCTCTTTTTTTTTTTTTTTTTTTTTTGAGTTGGAGTCTCACTCTGTCGCCCAGACTGGAGCGCAGTGGCCGCTCCCGGCCACCGCAGCCTCAACCTGCTGGGCTCTGGCGATCCTTCCGCCTCAGCCTTCCGAGTAGCTAGAACTACAGACGTGCACTACCACACCTGGCTCATTTTTGATTTATTGTAGAGATGAGGGCTCACCAAGTTGTCCAGGCGGGTCTCGAACCCATGGGCTCAGGCAATCCACTCACCTCAGCCTCCCAAAGGCGCAGGATTACAGGCTGAGCCACCAAGCCCGGCTTATAGTAGCTCTTTAGGGCAGCTTTATCACACTACTGACCAAAATTTACTAAAAACCTTTAACTTAAATCTTCCCTAGCTGTGTCTATTTGCTTAATAAAGCTTTGCCATTTGACCTTATCTCCATCGAGTGTCATCTTATTAATATTTGTCCATTTTTATAGCTGTTTTCTTTTTTCACATATTACAAAACCTGATTGTCATTCAGTATATTACCACTCCTTTTAGTTTTATGTCAGTTATAATTGATTTCTGTTAGGATTAGTCCAATAAGAAAAACCGCATGTTATCTCAGCCTTATCCCAGCCTTTATGACCAATTTTTCTTTCAAAGACACTCCTATCATTATAATGATACTACATTCATATTTGTGATTTCTTCAAATTACTATCTGTGAACACTTGTAAGTGTACTAGTAG
The DNA here is from genome assembly GCF_000164805.1 of Carlito syrichta. Taxonomy (NCBI): domain Eukaryota; kingdom Metazoa; phylum Chordata; class Mammalia; order Primates; family Tarsiidae; genus Carlito; species Carlito syrichta. The sequence continues at coordinate 51,262 of NW_007247265.1, read as the reverse complement.
AATCTTGACTTGGCAATCCATGCATCATTGAGAACATTTTCATGATGATAACCTGTGCTCATCTCTTCCTTTCGGACCTGAGCTCTCTGGTTTCCCTTTCTGCATCTCCTCCTTGCTCCACCTTCAGGGTCAGCGGAACCAGCACTAATCTTGGTAAGGAGCATGCCCAGGAGGGCCGCTCTGGACCTCCTAGTGGGGCTCTGGGGCCTGCGGGAGGAGTCCTGATTCCATGCCCATATTCTCATGGAGCAGGAAGAAACCAAGGAGTACTCAGGATACACAATGGAACATTCCTTCTAAAAAGTATTTAAGCAACCGAAATGCCTTAGATAAGAGGGGGAGGGAAAAAACCCGTCTTACCAAATTCTTCCTTTCAGAGAGTGTGAATGCAGTGGACTCGTACAGAGTGAAGTGACTTTGCCCAGTAGTCTGGATTGTTTTCTTCCTTGCTTGGTGTCCCATGCAAGAGATTCTCATTAGTCAGTATGGCCTACGTGACCGTTGCATGTGGCAACTGTTGAGATATGTATAAAGCAAGCCGGGCTCGGTGGCTCAGCCTATAATCCCACGCCTTGGGAGGCTGAAGTGAGTGGATTGCCTGAGCCCGCAGATTCGAGACCCTCCCGGGCAACTTGGTGAGACCTCATCTCTACAGTAAATCAAAAAATTAGCCGGGTGTGGTAGCGCGCACCTGTAGTTCCACCTACTTGGAAGGCGGAGGCGGAAGGATCGCCGGAGGCCAGCAGGTCGAGGCCACTACACTCCAGTCTGGGCAAAAGAGTGAGACTCCAACTCAAAAAAAAATACTGGTCCTTTACACTGGCAACCAGATGGACATTGAACGACAACATTGCATATAATTGTTATATTTAAAATTGAAGTTATATTTTAAAATTACATGTAAAATTCAGCTTTATTTTTTAATTTAATATTTATAAATTATAACTTGTATATTGCCTGTAATAGATGATACTGAACACTTCAAAACTTTTAAAAACGAGTTTAAAATTGCTTACATTTACTTATTTAAAGTTTTTGAAAATACAGGCAGGCCGGACTTGGTGGCCTCAGCCTGTAATCCTAGCACTTTGGGAGGCCAAGGTGAGTGGATTGTCTAAACCTGCGAGTTCGAAACCAGCCTGTGCAATTTGGCGAGCCCTCATCTCTACAATAAATAAAAAATTAGCTGGGCGTGGTAGCGTGCGCCTGTGGTTCCAGCTACTTGGAAGGCTGAGGCGAAAGGATCATTGGAGCCCAGCAGGTGGACGCAGGGGTGGCCATAAGTGTACCACTGCACTCCAGCCTGGACGACAGGGTGAGACTCCAACTCAAAAAAAGAAAAGAGAAAATACATAAATATTTTATATGCTTTGACTACAGTTACATCTTATTTTTTAATCCTTTATCTATCATTATTTACAACAGAGTGCAAATTAGGTGAAAATCTTGAATATAACCACATTAGTGATTTTGTGGAAATGAAGGCAAGAATGATACATTTTATGGAATTAATATGATTTATGAATTATGCATCTCATTACTCAGACTTCACAGCCTATTGAGAACACCAGGTGTGTAATATTAAATTCAGTTGTTTCTGGCATTGTGCAACCCTTTGGAAATATAAAACCTGTGGCCTTATGCATGTTCCATATCCATTTTTCTCCTGAGGAAGGTGTATTTATGAAGGTGTGGGAGGACGGAGCATGTCCTATTTAACAATATATTTATAACTTTCAAATCTTTACCCAGATGGTGTTCAGGGCTATTGGCACTCTTGCAGTGGGCCCTCAAAACTTTCCCACCGTGCAGCAGGACCTGTCTCTGGTGCTCTTTTCTGCTCCTCTTCCCATCTGCAGACCTGCTCTCCTCACTTGATAGATACAGGGCTCTGCCCATGGCTAAGCTTTGCGCTGTTCTCAACTCTAATCCCATCATCTCAGGGAAAGACTCTGATGCGGTCACTTGGATCAGTTTAGAGCCATGGAGTAGAGTCGTAAGATAACTGTCTAAAGCACAAAAGGGATAGGCAATTTCTGGACTAACAGTCCCCTAGCTGTCCAATACCTTTTGGTAGATTTGTTGTTGTTTTATTTTGTTTAACAGCCCTCTCCTCTTTGAGTTTCAAGTCACACATTCACTTAGATGAGTTTTTCTTCTTGTGTATTTTTTCCAGAGCTAAAACTTTACAAAGCTAGTTTGCAAGGAGGACAGCCACATACCCTAGGGTGCTCAGAACACTCCTGATGATGCCCCTTGTCCCACTCTAATTTATTTTATTTATTTATCTTTTTGAGTTGGATTCTCACTCTTGTCGCCCCAGCTGGAGTGCAGTGGCATGCTCATGGCCACCGCAGCCTCGACCTGCTGGACTTAGGCGATCCTTCTGCCTCAGCCTTCCAAGTAGCTGGAACTACAGACACACGCCACCACGCCCGGCTAGTTTTTTGATTGATTGCAGAGTTGAGGTCTCACCAAGTTGCTCAGACCAGTCTCGAACGCCCCAGGCTCAGGCGATCCTCTTGCCTCAGCGTCCTAAAGGGCTGGGATGACAGCCTGAGCCTCTGTGCCCGGCCCCCACTCTAATTAATGACAGTGCTACTTTTCACTTAACAGTATCCTAGTTTGGATGGTTCATATGGTGCTCCTGACTCTAGGTGACCTTTTGTCTGAGTGTGCAAGTTCACTTACGTGCCTGCTTGGTCCTCGTGACACCTTCCTCCCAGACCCAGCCAGCCATCACTTAGACCCAGCAACTACTAGAGGCTGAGCTGTGTCCTGCGTGTTGGAGATAGTGTGAAGCAACCCTTTCCAGTAGAAGCGTAGAGTCCTGACGGGATTTTCCACGCATGAGGTCCTAATACAGCCTAAGAAATCTGGGTGGGAACAGAGGAGCAGGGAGGGGCTCTGCCTGAGGGGAGTGGGAAAGACCCCATAGAGGATGACTGGACCAGGGGACATGAACCTCCACACGGCTGATTTGGCATATTAAAATATACCTCTTTTTTTTTTTTAAGTTGGAGTCTCACTCTGTTGCCCAGACTGGAGTGCAGTGGCCGCTCCTGGCAACCGCAGCCTCGACCTGCTGGGCTCCAGCGATCCTTCCGCCTCCACCCTCCAAGTAGCTGGAGCTACAGGCGTGTGCTACCATGCCCGGCTAATTTTTGATTTATAGTGGAGATGAGGTCTCGCCAAGTTGCCCAGGCGGGTCTCGAACCCGTGGGCTCAGGCAATCCACTCACCTCAGCCTCCCAAAGTGCGGGATTACAGGCTGAGCCACCGAATCCGGCTCAAATATACCTCTTATTTTTATTAACTACATAACCCAGGGTTACTATGTTCATCATTAACAAGGCTCACAAATGATGGCTGACTTACAGACGCAAATCAGGGTTGCCTTTCCTACAGTGCAGTTGGGCCACCGCATCCCCAAGCCAGCCTTGGAGTAGGTCTCCCAAGCGGGCAGGCAGGCAGTCCGGAGAGCAGGACAGGAAGCGCTTGTGCCCCATGCGAACGCCAGAACGTCCTCAAGTCCCTGGCGGACGGTCCTGGGGCTTCCAATCAGGAGCCCCCGATGCTCTCGAAGGAAGGGCGGCAGGTTTTCAGTCAGGGTGCAAGGGTTCCAAAAGCAGCCCTGCCACCTGCCCCACCTGCCATCAAGCAGATCATTTAATCTCTCTGGCCTTAATGGGTCTGAACAATGAAAGTGGGAAACTACATCATTCTCAGTGCTTTTTTCCAGCTTTAGAATTTTGATTTGTTGTACAGTGAGCCAATTAAAAATTCTTCAATCAAGTTTTCTCTAGTTAGCTAATTTAAGAAGATTCAGAAAAATCACAGCCAATTAAAAAGTTTCTCCTTATTTCGTGCATTTGATGTAACCACAAGAGCTTTGGTACTGATAAAGACTGTATCAAACAACCTCTGCATTGAATCCAGTGTGACGGATGTAGGGAAAGAGAAACCAGCTGAGAGAGTGGCGAGTAGAATAATGCAGTTCCTGGTGCTTGCCTTCCTAAACCAGGCTGTGATGGGCATAAGGACTGAAATCATGGCATGATCTAAGCTTTGCTGGGTTTTTTCCTGCCTCCTCAGGGTAGAAAGGCAAAACGCAGAAGCACTCTCAGGAAAGTCTTTCAAATCCTCTTTTGTTCTTGGCTCCCACTGACAAATACCGTCTTTAATGTCAGAAGTTGGAGGCCAAGTGTGGCTCTGACTCATGGCTTTGAGCTCCTAGATGCCTCCAGAAGCACAAGTAAGAGAACAGCTGTCCCTGCAGAGCTGCTACTTGCCTGCTTTGTGTTGAGTTTCTTCCCGCCGTCTCTCTCTCTCCCCTCCCCTCCCTACTTAAACATCTCCTCATGTTTGAGCCGTTTGTGTTACTTTTTGGAACCATCTTCCTGATAGTCAGCTCTTGCTTTCAATTTGTTAAGAAACATTTGAAACAGATCCTTTTGTGGGTCGTAATTGTGATGACTGGGTTTTCACACTCAGGTGAGCCTTGCCTCCCTTAAACCTTGTTACCCCTGTCGGCATGCTACACCTCTAATGTGAGGGAAAAAAGAGAAGAGGGACTTGAAACACACAGAGAGATAAGGAATGATACACAAAAACCTAGGAGAAGAAAGAAAATTTCACCAATATGGTTTGAAGCCCCCATGTGCTCTTCACCAATCCCTTGATGTCCCCCAAAAGTAGCCATGACCCTAAGTTCTGAGGTCATATGGCTACATTTTTACTCTACATATATGTTTTTTCTACCATTTTCTCATGCTGGTGGCCATATCTGCACCAATCTGCATCATGAGAAAACAGATTCTCAAGAGCCATGCTCAGGATGAAATCGCTTAAGCTCTGTAGCTCACAACGTATTCTCTTTTCTTTATAATAAATGTAGGTAGTTCATTTTTTTTGTTGTTTAGGGAAAAACATGTTGATGGCTGGCAAAAAGGGAGCTCTCAGACTATCACATCGTAAACAAGCCATGATGTTTCTACAGCAGAGACAAGAAAGAGCTTAGGCGGTGAACCCTTTCTCTGCACTCTTTTTATGATGTTACAAGTGTCTTTCCAGTACAAGAGAAAGAACAAGGTGGGGCGTAGAGCTCTGACTGTGTTCAGAAACAGGGCCCATCTGTTTCTACTTTGCTCGTCCATTCATTCAACCCGTCCAGCCGGCCAACAATTGTTTCTGGAGAGCCCGCCACACGTGCCAGGCACGGAGCTAAATGTTGGGGAACAAAATCGAAAGAGACAGTCTCTGCCACTGACAGCCAAACTAAGGAAATAGACAAGCAAATAATAACAACGGTGATAGTTCCCGGTTGTTGAATACTGATGATTTGTCAGGCTTGGTACTAAGCACCTACGGTGTCATCTCTTTTAATCTTCATGCGAGATACATAGAATGGGGAGTAAAACAACACTCACGGAAAAATGGGAGAGGACAACACATGAGAACCCTGCGATCAAACGGTGGAGCTGGCATTGGAACCGAGACTGACCCCAGAGCTTGGGTCTTTCCTAACTTCAACCATGGCAGAGGAGGTGAATCGTTGTGATCAAGCGAGATAAGAACTGTGACAGAGGGGCAGCAGGTACCACAGAATCCTGACGTCCTGGAATCCTCCTTTGAGAGTGGTACGATCATACTCACTGCAACCTTGAACTCCCGGACTTAAGCGATCCTCCCGCCTCGGCTTCCAAGTAGCTGGGACTACAGGCTGCCACACCTGACTAATTATTTTTAATTTTTTAGGTACGAAGTTCTCACTGTGTGGCCTAGGGTGGTGTCGAACTCATGACCCTCACCAGGCCAGTCCTCCGGCATTGGCCTCCCAGAGTGCCAGGATTACAGGTGCCAACCACCCACACAGCTTACTTTACAAGTTGAAGCTTTTGTTAGTTCGATGTTAGAGCATTGTCAATAGACTAGTCTTAAGTCCTGGGGGAAAGGCATCCACCAACTTGCTAACTTTGGGCAACAGATTGCTGATTTGTAAGATGGGGTGGTTCTTCCCAGGTGTCACTTGGCAAATACTTGAAGGGCTGAAGAGCTGCCAGGGAAGTCCTTTTCTTTTCTTTTTGAATTGGAGTCTCACTCTGTCGCTCCCACTGGAGTGCAGTGGCCGCTCCCGGCCACCACAGCCTCGACCTGCTGGGCTTTGGCGATCCTTCCACCTCAGCCTTCCAAGTAGCTGGAACTACAGGTGTGTACTACCATGCCCGGCTAACTTTTGATTGATTGTAGAGGCGAGATCTTGTCAAGTTGCCCGGGTGGGTCTCGAACCCGCAGGCTCCGGCAATCCATTTGCCTGGGCCTCCCAAAGTGATGGGATTACAGACTGAGCCACCGAGCCCGGCCACAGGAAGTCCTTTTCAAAGTGACACCACAGCCGGGCTCGGTGGCTCAGGCTGTAATCCCAGCA
>NW_007247265.1:27950-44651 GCF_000164805.1 Carlito syrichta | reverse complement strand
GACTACCCTGCGGCCTCTTGCCTTGCACTTCCAACTCAAAAACAAAAAAAACAAAGTGACACCACTTTGTGGTTCCAGCCAGGCTTTATTTACTCTTGCCTTGGTGTAGAGTGAGAGTGTCCAGTTACCAAACACATAGCTGGTTAAAAGTCATGAGAAGCAAAATATGGCAAATTAACAAAAGAATTAACCTTGGAAGGCTTGAGTATGAGGACTCGTGAACAACTGGGTAGTAACATCTGTTGTCCACACTGTGGGGTGGCCATGAAACCCTCCAAAGAAGCCTGCGGATAACCTGCTTCAGCTTTCTTTGAGTTTCCATTATTTTCTAGAAAGACCACTTACCTGGAAGTAAGGATTCAACATTAAGTTGCTGAAATGAGTGAAGATGATGGTGAAAGACCTCTAAATCCACTGCCTCCTTGCAAATGGGCTTGGATTACTGCAATTTGCAAGAACGGCTTTCTGCTTCAAATTAGTCTGGAAAATTATCCTAGCCTCAGCCTTTCGAAAGGAAAATTCCACATATACTTGGTCCTGTGCCTTCGTAGGTCAGCTATGACACACGCACCCGGCCCTGTGGTTGCAATAGAAGGCTCGGTCGATGCTTTGCAAATGGATGTGCTCGAATCTTTCCCTTGGGTAGCACTCAGCATTTATCGTGGACTCTTCCAAGCAAGATCTTCTGTACCAAAAGTCAAGAAACTTAAAATGTAGGTGTGCCTTTTCTGGAAGAAAACTGTGCAATATGCATCAAAATCCTTAAAAATGTCTTACTCCGTTGTTGTTAGGCGGAACTCGTTGGGTGGCAAGAAACGGAAACCTATTCCAAGCTAACTCAGGCCCAAGGGGAGAGTGTCCTGCAAGGGCTGTCCCCGTCCTTCCTGTAGCCTGACCTCAGGCAAATACGGGAAGTGGAGTATCCCCGTTCTCTCACGGTTCATGTCTGTTCTTGCGGTTTCAGCTGCCGTCGCCCTTCCTCGTGCTGACTACCCTGCGGCCTCTTGCCTTGCACTTCCAGGCGACTGCCAGCCGTCTGCACGGGCAGGGGCCACCAGCCCCTCAGGCTCAAGCTGTGTGTGTCCAGACCCTTCAAAGCCTCCCCAGAAATCTTTGCTTTCTGCTGACTCTTAATTTCTGCTCTTCGGTTTGTTCTTCTCCAAGCTACCAAGCGCCACACATGCCAGCTGTGACCTACCTCTTCTTTGACCTTGGTATTTAACCCGTGGTCAAGTTCCATCAAGTATTTCCTTGTGATGTCTGACATCTGTACCCGTCTAGGCCTACGGCAGCCATCCTGCTTGGGACCTGCCCTCTCCTGTCACAGCAACACAGCCTCCTAACGGATTCCCCCAAGTCTCTGGTGGCCCTCCTGGGTCGTCCTATTCTGGTATAGTTTCTTTAAAAAAACTGTTCTGAGAATGGAGGGCCATGTGTAAGATAAATAAAGTCTGACAACCCCCTTCTCTAAAATCCAACAACAACACTAACAGACGTTTCTTAGCCAGGCGTGGTGGTGGGTGCCTCAGCAGGTAGTCCCAGCTACTCGGGAGGCTGAGGCGGGAGGATCACTTGAGGCCAGGAGTTTGAGGCTGTAACGTGTGATGATAATGCCTGTGAATAGCCACTACACTCTATCCTGGGCAATGTAGCAAGACCCCATCACTAAGAAAAAAGAAAGAAAGGAAAACCACACTGCTTTTCTCTAGCAGGAAATTAGATTGCACTTTCTTTGGCTGAGTGCCTGTTAATGCAGTTGGCTTGTGTGTAGAAGCCATTTTTTGGAGAAAGACTGTGTTTCGTAAATACTCCCTCTAGGCAAGGCGAGTAAGAGCTGAGACTAAGAGAGTAAGGGCAGATTTGTGTCGCCTTGCTCGTGCTTGCTTCGGACGTGAGCTCATGGAAAGGATGGCTTGTCACGTCCGCCTCTGACTCTCTCCGCTAAAAAACCATGATGATGGTGATTGTTTGGGGTCTTGCTAAGCACGTATCATTCAGTGAGCAGGACTGAGGCCCGGTTATGATGGCATTTTGCTAGATGTGGCTCTGCTGGATGGCCCGATGTGTCTTCATGCCCACACTGAGGCCCCACGGTGCCGGCTGGAAAGAGAAGGAGCCTGGGGTCCCTCCCTCTGGGCCCCCAATTCAGGCGGAACTCCAAGAATTCAGAAACTTCTAAATTCAACCCTGGCCGTCCGGTTTTTATGAAGGTATACTTTTCAAGTTAAAAGGAAATGAGACATAATTTTTTTTACCAGTTTTATTGCCTTAGTTTATAACTTTTAGATAATTAGGCATGGGGCATAGGACCCTCTCGTTGTACTCTTGTTCTGGCCCCACAAATATCAGGGCTGCCTGCTGTGTATGTAGCAAATGCTCCTGAATTGGAGGAGGACACGGCGGCGGAGGCTTTCCCCGACACCCACACAGGAAGACCCTGACCGGCCTCCCGGTCTCTCTCCACACCTCCTAGTCTGGGCTCGGGCTGTCGCTGATCTCAGAGGGTCTCACACTGTGAGTAAATCCCAACGCTCCTTAGCTTTCTGAGGCGGAGAATCTACATGTCCACGTGGCACTGTTTCCTCGACCTCCCTACTCAGAGTGTGGTCCGCAGGCCCGCAAGGGGAGCACAGCCTGGAAGCCCCATGGAAACGCAGACGCTCAGCCCCTGTGAAACAGTATTCCCGGTCCTCGGCGCCCTAGGGAACGTCGCTGGGGAGTGCTGGCAGAGAGGCCTGGACACCAGGGGTGTCCTGAGGGAGGGACAGAGCAGCGAGAAACAAAGGGCTGGCCCTGGGCCTTGAGGAAGAAGAAGAACACAAGAGGAGGTGAGAAAAGCAGAAATGAATCCAGGACGGTGGCAAAAGCTTGAGAGGAGTTTCCCCGGGGGATCACAGCCACCCTGGCCTTGTCTGTCTCACTCCCAGAGGGGGCGCGAGGACCCGAGGGCAGCGCTTGGCTTGGCAATGGCGAGGCATAGTATGACCTCGGATGTGCTGAGGTGGGGCTCTGGCTCACAGGGACAGAGGGCAGGAGGAGGAGACCACAGAAGTCTAGAGGAGGTGAGAGAATGGAGGAGTCTGTCCACTCTGGAGAAGAGAGGAAACAGGTAGGAAACGGCCCCATCATTTAAATGACAAATGGCGACGGGAGGGGGGTCGGCCCACCCAAGCAGCCAGGGTGATTTTCACGATGCAGGGAAAGCTGGTGGAGGGAGAGAACGCGGCCTGGAGGCCGAGGGGCAGCACTGGTCCCTCCCAAGGCGCAATGACTGGCCCTCCCGAAACAGCCCAGGGCCATCCCCTGCGCCTCCTCGCGTCAGGCTTCAGGGTCCCCGGCTGGCTTCTGTCCAGCCCTCAGGGGTGGCCCCAGCTGAGCCACGAGGCGCCCCCAGAAGGCATTCCCCCTTCTCCGCCTCCTGGGCCAAGTCAGGACAGGCCCTTCTGGAGGAAGCTTGAACGGGAGACCCAGGGCAAGAGGCCCTGCTCCTGGTGGTCGGTGCCACTGAGGCGGGCCTCTCGGGGCTCCACCACCCTCGCCGAAGATGCCAGGGCCGCCAGAGTCCTGGGGTGGTGGCAGCTCTCAGGGCAGACTTGGCCACTCCCACCCAGCGCTTTGGGCCCCCTTCCTCTCACCTCCAGGTTCCAGCTCTGCTCCCCAGCTCGCCCTGTTGCCCTGCCCGGGCACTCGCCCGCCCGCCCGCCATCAGCCTCCCTCCCGACGGTCTTCCTGGACTGTGGGTGCACCACCTCCCCACAGCTGGCTTCAGATCTTATCTGAAACCGGGTCTTCCCAGGGCTTCCTCTGTGGGAAATGGCGGTGGGCGTTTTCCCGGCCCCCACGGAGTCACGCTCCGCTGTCTTCCTTGTAACCACGTCCAGCCAGCCGTATCCAGTTTGTTCCTGTGGTGGACTTTAATTTGGAGATCCTAATCGCTTACTGTGCACCAGGCACTTTCTTGACTACTTTGTGTATATGTGGCTTGTCTCTTTTAACCAAATAAAAAACTTCTGGGCCAGGCATGGTGGCACACCCTTGTTGTCCCAGCTACTTGGGAGGCTGAGGCAGAAGGATCGCCTGGGCCTAGGAGGGGCTGCTGTGAGCATGATCTTGGTGATCATATCACTACCCTCCAGCCTGGGCGACAGAGTGAGACCCCGACTCAAAACAATAAAATAAAGAAAGCCGGGCTCAGTGGCTCTGCCTGTAATCCCGTGCCTTGGGAGGCCGAGGTGAGTGGATTGCCTGAGCCCGTGGGTTCGAGACCCGCCTGGGCAACTTGGTGAGACCTCATCTCTACAATAAATCAAAAATGAGCCAGGCGTGGTAGCGCGTCTGTAGTTCCAGCTACTTGGAAGGCTGAGGCGGAAGGATCGCCGGAGCCCAGCAGGTCGAGGCTGTGGTGGCCGGGAGCGGCCGCTGCACTCCAGTCTGGGCGACAGAGTGAGATTCCAACTGAAAAAATAAGATAAAATAAAAAACTTCTGAAGTCATTTATCTAGAATTATGATCCCTATTTTACATATGTAGAAACTGAGGCACAGGCACTCATTTGTTGGTGTCACAATCCGCTAATGGTGGTGCTGGGACCCGAATGCGGCGGCCTAGTCCTGGGGTCTCTTCCCGGCCTGCCTCCTCCCTCACGAAGGTGCAAACCTTCTTGGCTGGGGAATCATCTGTCTCGTGGAAGGGAAGGCACAAAAGAACCTAGCAGGACAAAGGGGCCACATGTCTTTCTCCATCTACTTTTTAATTTTTATTGTTTTGAGTTGGAGTCTCACTTTGTCACCCAGGCTGGAGTACAGTGGCATACTCATGGCTACCACGGCCTCGACCTTCCAGGCTCAGGCGATCCTTCCAGTTCCCCAGAAGTAGCTGGAACCACAGGCATGTGCCACCAAACTGGGCCAATTTTTTTATTTATCGTAGAGATGAGGTCTCGCCAAGTTGCCCAGGCTGACCTCAAACCCCTGGACCCAGGCAGTCCTCTTGCCTCCGCCTCCCAAGGTGCTGGGATGACAGGCATGAGCCACGGTGCCCAGTTTCAACATACTTTTATTCTCCGATGAAGCTGTAAACTGGATGGTAGGATACGGCAGATGAACGCGTGCCGGGCTCTGTGTGTGTGCAGCACAGAGGGAGGGGGCTCGGGTCGCTTTTGAGGTTCAGAAGCTCAGCTGTGCATACGGGAAAGCAAACTCAAGAGGGAGGAGACAGCCCCGTGCGAGGAGGCCGTTTCCTCACCCCTGCAGAAATGCTGTGGGGGGCTGGAGGGTCAGAACAGGGAACGGCCAGTCAGCTCCCGAGGGGGTGCGAGCCCTGTTGTTCCCACTCCGTCTTCCTGCCCTCGCGCCCCCTCCTGTCAGGGCCCCTCTCTGTTCAGGGTCTTGCAGCTCTGCTCCCCCTTCCTCCCCACCCTTCCCTACCTGCACGCCAGGTGAACGCCCCATCCTTCGTCCTGTGTTCGCTTCCTCCCACAGGCACTGACCCGCGCCGCCCCCGCAGTCCTCGGTGCCTTCCACTTTCTTCTAAGATCGCGACTATTGGCCTTGTCGGGTGATCGTGCTGCCTTGGGATTGTCTGTTGACACGTTATCCTCACCAGACTGCAACTGCACACTTCCCCGGGGCAGAGAGAATGTCTTCCTATCCTTGTGGCCCCTGACATGTCATGGCGTGATCCTCGCTGAAGAACCTACTAATGCTTCTTAACTGTGCTGCCTATCCTGCCTAGAATGGACAGCTGGAGCAGGAATTTGGAGACTGTCTTGCAGCAAGCTCCCAAGTCATGAAGACAGAAACCATTCCTCCCCTAGGCTGCACCACCCACCAGCCTCTTTTTTTTTTTAAGTCGGAGTCTCACTCTGTCGCCCAGACTGGAGTGCAGTGGCCGCTCCCGGCCACCACAGCCTCGACCTGCTGGCCTCCGGCGATCCTTCCACCTCAGCCTTCCAAGTAGCCGGAATTACAGGCATGCGCTACCATGCCCGGCTAGTTTTTGATTTATTGTAGAGATGAGGTCTCACCAAGTTGTCCGGGTGGGTCTTGAACCCAGGGGCTCAAGCAGTCCTCTCGCCGGGGCCTCCCAAAGTGCTGAGATTACAGGCTGAGCCACTAAGCCTGGCTTTCTTTTTTTTATTTTTATTTTTGAGTTGGAGTCTCACTCTTGTCATTCAGGCTGGAGTGCAGCGGCACGCTCATGGCCACCACAGCCTCCACCTGCTGGACTTAGGCGCTCCTTCCGCCTCAGCCTTCCAAGTAGCTAGAATTACAGACACACGCCACCATGTGTGTCTGGCTAGTTTTTGTGGTTTATTGTAGAGACAAGGTCTCACCAAGTTGCCCAGGCTGGTCTCGAACCTGTGGGCTTGGACAATCTTCTTGCCTCGGCTTCCCAAAGTGCTGGGATTACAAGCTGAGCCACCGCACCCGGCCACCAGCCTCTTCTTGATGAACACGGACAAAAAGACATGCACTTCAAAAGAAAAAGGAGTTCCGGCTGGGCGTGGTGGCTCATGCCGTCATCCCAGCAATTTGGGAGGTTGAGGTGGGAGGATCCCTCAAGGCCAGGCGTTTCAGACCAGTCCAGGCATCATACATCACCACAAAAAAATAAAAATAGCTGGGTCTAATGGGGAGGCACCCCTTATATGGGGAGACACCTCTTATCAACAAGGGTGCCTGAACGAAGCATATTTGTGTACCTAACCCTGTACCCCACAATATAATAATAAAAAATATTGATTGAAATAAAATTAAAAAATAGCTGGGTCTGGGGGCACGCACCTGTACTGTAGTCCCAGCTGCTCAGGCTGAAGCAGGAGGCAGGAGGATCTTCCGAGTTTGAGGCTGCAGTGAGCTATGATCGAGCCACTTCAGTCTGGGTGACAGAGTGAGACCCCGTCTCTAAAAAAAATAAAAAGTAAGAAAGCGGGAGTTCTGCCTCGGGGAGGGTGACCCTGGGATTGGCGTGGATGTGCTTTGGCCCCCCAGTGAATGGGCATTAGGGGAGAGAACAGCACGTTTGGATTCCTGCGCCGCCGCCTGTGAGTTGAGCCTCTGGCAAGTGCCCAACCCTGCAGAGCTTCTGCTCCCTCACTTGTCAAACACCATCTTCCCAAAGAGGTTTTGAGGGTGAGGCCAGGCATGGCAAGGATTCAGCAGATACTTGTTTCTTGCCCAGCGCTCAGCACATTCTAGCTATTGTGTCTGCAGGCTTGCTTCTCATTTTCTGCCTCACCTACTGGATGATAAGCCTGACGGGACAGGGTCTTGTTCCTTGCCGTGTCCCGGTGTCTAGCTCAGTGTCTGGCGCAGGATGAATGAATGAATGAATGAATGAGTGTGCATCGAGTTGCATCCTGTGCTGGCACCCTGGTTTGAGAATCCAGAGTCTGAGTTTTATTCCTGTCTCTAACACAGATGTATTCTGTGAGCTTCAGCAAAGCACTTTTTCCCTGTCTCTAGTTTCCCAACCATGAGGTGAAAGAAATTTAACACCTTCTTAATAGGGATGCTATTAGGACCTAGGTGTAATGTGTCCACAGTACCTAAAGTTTCTTAGATGAAAGTTTCTATTAAAAATAGAAGACTGCCGGGCTGGGTGGCTCAGCCTGTGATCCCAGCGCTTTGGGAGGCCGAGGTGAGTGGATTGCCTGAGCCCACAGGTTCAAGACCAGCCAGATTGGCGAGACCTCATCTCTACTATAAATAAAAAGTTAGTTGGGCACCTGTAGTTCCGGCTACTTGGAAGGCTGAGGCAGCAGGATGGCTGGAGCCCAGCACGTCCACACTGGGGTAGCCATGAGTTTGCCGCTGCACTCCAACCTGAGCAAAATAGAAGATTAACCCCAGGAAGTGCCTAGATTTTCCTCCCAAATATATAATAACTGGCAAGTTTGGCTTTTGCTTTTTCTGGCTCTGGTTGGAAGGAGATTGGGCGCTCCTGCAAGAGCTGATCCTGTCTGGTTACTGTCTATTGATATGGGAACATAACTAACATTCATGAAATGTCGCTTTCCTGATCTGGTCTCTACTTTATGACGTTTTCAAAAGAACTTATTCATAGCCTTTCACAGATTTTTTTTAGCCCAGTCATTCCTCTAGAGACCCACAGAAGCACCCTGTGGCAGGGAGTTCACGTGGGCTTTGTGCAAGGCGACAGCCGTAGGTCCCGGACCAGCAGGAAGGAGGTGGGAAAGAGATGGGCAGGGGGCTCTCCGGGGACTGCTCGCCCACGGGTGTGCACACAGCCACCTGGGCAATCACAGTGGGCTTCCTGGAGTCGTTCAGCAGTGCCTGGAGCTGCTTGGCCGCTGTCCTGATGCAGCAGTCAGTGCTCACAGCCTGCTTCCTGCTGTGCAGGTGGCCATGGAAGCGACCATGGTGCAGCAGAGAGGGGATGCGGTAAAGGTCAGTGAGGTGACCGTGGAAACAGACCTGCAGGAACTGGAGAATTTGGGCGGGTGGTGCCGAGCCAGAGGCACGGGGGTAGGGGTGTGGATAGACAGATGCCCAAGGCTTTGAGGATGTGACTCTCCTGCTGAGGGCCTGCGAAGGCTGGGGGAGCTGCAGCCTGAACCACAGAAAGGGAGACACCTAGCCAGGGGGTCTGGGAAGCGGACGGCAGAGGCACGCAGGGTGACTTGAGAGGGGGCGGCCTGGAGGTGGGAGCCCAGGCACGCCAGGGTGCACAGTGGGACCTGGGTCATACTGGTCGCGTGGAAAAGGGAACAAAGGGATGAGAGGTATTTGGAGACCCCCTGCAAACCTGCTGTAACCTGATTTGGGGGCCGAGTTAGTGGCTGGAGTCCCTCCTCTCTCCACCTCTCATTCAAAACACGTTTTAAAAATGTATTAAATTAGCCAGGTGTGGTGGCGTGCACCTGTAATCCCAGCTGTTCAGGGGACTAGGGTGGGAGGACCAATGGAGCCAAGAGTTCGAGGCTGCAGTGCGCTATGACCATGCGACTGCACTCCAGCTTGGGTGACAGATACCCAGTCTCTACGAAAAAGGAGATGTATTTATTGAGGACTCCCCCAAGGCACTGGCCTGCGGCTTCCATTTACTCAAGGCAGGAGCATCAGAACAGGCAGGGCTGTCTTCCTGCCACGCTTGGCTCGCAGACACTTAACAGGCAAGTGCTTTCGCTTTTCCATATTCGTTTCCGTTCCTCAGAGCATCTTTGTATTTTGATAGTATTTCAGGTGAACGGTACTCAAGGACATAAATTCAATCCAAGGAGGGACAGTAGAGTGAAAAGGCTGAGATCCCCGCAAGTCAGTCTTTTGAGTCGCCTGACGTTTTAAGCAAGTCCCCGAGCCTTGGCTGATGATGGAAGAGGGAGCAGAACAAACCGACTCAGGTCTCCTGTCAAGCAGATGGATCTGGCGGATTCCAGGACACCCCCCAAGGGAGCCAGGAACAGCCATCTGTGGGTCTCAGAGCAGCGACATTTGCAAGCCAGGGCCCAGAGCCCATTCCACAAATGTCAGGGCAGCCTGAGGAGAAGAATGGAAGGAAGGAGGGTGCGGTCCACGTCTGGGAGTGTTTGGAAGTTGGGGACAGACCACTGAGAAGGGGAAAGAGAGGACTTCCCTTTACTTCTCAATCAATAAATCATCGCCCCATACTTGAAGGGCCTCCTCTCCATTGGCCGTTTTTATCTCCCTCATCCTCCCTAAAATTAAGCCAAAGACTTCCAGTAAGTTTGAAGCCATCTCTACGTGTGTGAAGTCAAAATGTGGGTATTATTCTTCTCAGGACACCCAAATCTATCTGAGAAATGATAAAGCAGTGGTCCCCAACCCCTAGGCCAGCGTCTGTAAATAGCTCTAGAAGCAGTTTCTCTTTCTTACTTCCCTTCACCTGGAATTCCTTCCCCATTATCTCCAACTACAGTAGTCCCCGACTTCAATGCCCCTCCTCCAGGAAGTCCTCAGGGTCACCTCCATTCAAAACCTCTCCTCCTGGGAGATGAGGGCAGGCACAAAAGAGACAGGTTGTATCCTTTATAGCAGCGTGTGGCCTGTTAGAAACCAGGCCTCACAGCAGGAGGTGAGCCTGGGGTGAGCTCCGCCTTCCGTCAGTTCAGCGCAGCCTGCCCATTGTTTTGGCTTTTTTTTTTTTTGAGTCGCCGTCTCACTCCGTTGCGCAGGCCGGAGTGCAGTGGCACGCTCACTGCCACTCAGCTTCAACCTGTGGGCTCTGGCGATCCTTCTGCCTCAGCCTTCCAAGTAGACAGAACTACTGGCGCGCACTACCATGCCCGGCTAATTCTTTTTTTGATTTATGGTAGAGACAAGGGCTCACTAAGTTGCCCGGGCGGGTCTCGAACCCGCGGGCTCAGGCACCCCACTCTCCTCGGCCTCCCGCTGTGCTGGGATTACAGGCTGAGCACGGAGCCAGCCTGCCCATTGTTTTATTTACCACTTCCATCCACGCCCCCCTTTTGAACAGTGAGTTGTACAATTATTTTATTATGTATCACAGTGTCACAATAATGGAAATAAAGAGCACAACAAACGTCATGCACGTGAATCGTCCCGCAACCCTCCTCCACCCCGTCATGGAAACACAGTCTTCCAGGAAACCGTCCCTGGTTCCAAAAACGTTGGGAAGCGCGGCTATAAAGGATACAAGCTGTCTCTTTTGTGCCTGCCCTCATCTCCCAGGAAGAGAGGTTTTGAATGGAGGTGACCCTGAGGACTTCCTGGAGGAGGGGCACTGAAGTCGGGGACTACTGTAGTTGGAGATGATGGGGTAGGAATCCCAGGTGAAGCGAAATAAGAAAGAGAAACTGTTTCTAGAGCTGTTTACAGACCCACCTCATTTTATTGCACTTTGCTTTACTGTGCCTCGCAGATACTTCTTAAAAAATTTTTCTAACAAACTGAAGGTCTATGGCAACTCTGCATCAAGCTAGTCTATTGGCACCATTCTTCCAACAGCACGTGCTCTCTCCATGTCTCTGTGTCAGCATTTTTTGCAATAAAGTATGTTTTATAAAAGGTATACACATTTTTTAAACACACCGCAGCTGCACACTTAAGAGACTGCAGTCTCATGTTACCCTACTCACAGGTGTAGCTTGGATCTGCCCTGGGAGGCCGGGTGCGGTCACCCACGTCAAAAAGTTAGCTGGGTGTGGTGGCACGTGCCTGTAGTTCCGGCTACTCAGGAGGCTAAGGCGGAAAGACCACCCGAGCCCAGGAGGTCTAGGCTGTGGCGCACCATGATGGTGCCACTGCGCTCTAGCCTGGGCGACAGAGTGAAACCCTGACCCCCCACCAAAAAAAAGCAAAAAAAAAAAAAAAAAACCACACTGGGAAACCACAAAACGTGTGACTCACTGTATTGCGATATTTGCTTTATTGCAGTGGTCTGGAACTGAACGTGAGGCGTCTTCGAGGTTTGCCTGTGTATTTTTATAGAGGACCGATACTCTCAAAGGCTTGTCTAAATGCCTGTCTTTGGGCATGCACAAGATGTGTGTTGCTTTCGAGTAGTCCGTCAGCGCTTCTCACAGCGAAGTGAAGCCGGCCGTGCTTGCTAAGCACAGGCAGACAGAGAGTAGGGCCAGCTCTGAGCCTCCTGGGGGCCACGTGCTTTGTCCACAGAGCATTCTGTTCCAGGCTGCCCACACAGTGTGCCCAGTGTCACCTGATGCGGTGGCAGGCCACGGTGTCTCAGGGGAAACGACCCCTACAGTGGGAAAGGCAGCCCCAGAGTCAAAGCCCACTTTCTGCCCAGGCGATCTGTGAAGCGTCGTGTTCCCTCTCTTGCCTCGCCTTCCCTTGTCGGGGCCAGGGACACGGCTCTCCACCAGGCCGGGACTCCCCCAGAGCAGCCATGCCCTCATCTGTCCCCGTGCTCTCTGGGTGCGGGGCGAGAGAGAACGGTCCCGCTGCAGGCTGCATCGGGAAGAGCCGGGACAGACGCAGGCACGCGTCACTGTCCTCAGGGAACCTGGAGCCCACAGACAGCCCTGCCCGGCTCAGACTGTGGGGAAGACCGCCCTGCCCAAGCTGCCTGGCGTGCGCCCCAGCGCCTGGGACTTCACCAGGAGGCCCAGGCACAGCTGGCACGCCGTCGGGGCGGGTCCCTTGCTGTGAGAAGCAGGCCAGGACGCTGGCCCTGTGGCCTTTCTACGGCCTCCCAGGGCATCTCCATGGAGGAGAGCGGGCTCATCAATTATTTGCTTGGGACAGCAGTTCATCCGGCAGACACTTGTACTAAGAGCCTCCTGGCATTTGGCCGTGTGAGAGGCACTTTGGGACGGGAGCGGGTCCCAGCTTCTGCTGAGCCCTGAAACAGCCACCGATCAACGCCACGGGACCTCACGTGTAGGCAGATGTGACAAACGTGGGGCATGACAGTGTCAGTGGACATGAAGTCCGAGAGGCTGGGGCCACCCGCGTGGGCTGGGGAGGGCCTTTCACATGTCACCTTGCACTCGCATTTGATGCGCTACCCTGGAACGCAGGTGTAGTTACCCCACCTCAGAGACGAAGAAACTGAGGCACAGGCGGGCGTTTAGTGGAAGGGTCTCGTGAGCCCCCCGTCCTCTTGGCTTGCCTCTGTGGCAGGCAGGTGGCGAGGACAGCGCCCACTTCCAGCCCCCCACCTTCGAGCACCCCCCACTTCCTCTGGCACACCCTACTCCTTCCGGCACACCTCGCGTCTCGTCTCGGGGCTTTTCTCCAAAACCCTTGAATCTCAGCAGCCCCGGGCCTCCTAGAGGGGCCCCTGACAACCGTCAGCCTTGGGGCATGGGGCCAGTTCATAAAGGTCCGAGCCTCCCGTCCTCTGGGGGGAACAATTCTGAGGTTCCCAAAGGGTGCCTGTGTGACTGGGCCCCAGTGGCCCAGTGGTCACCGGTTCCACGGCACGCAATTGTTTCGTCTCCCTACTCCCCACTCCTTCTTCCAGCTTTCCCAGACTGCTTCCCAAGTAAACGACGCACATCTAAGTCCTTGTCACGGCCTCTGCTTTCAGGAGCCCAAAGGGAAACAACGGGCCAAGGAATTTGCTTCATGTCAAACAGCTGGGACGTGGCTGAGCCACGACTTAAACCCACCTGGGGCTTGAGTCTCACAGAAGCTGTCTCTGTTCCCTGAATGGCCTTGTCTCCCAGGAAGCGAAACCATTCAAGAGTGTGAGTTTTGAGCCAGACCTTGAAGGAAGTGATGGTTATTACGGGTGTGGCAGAACGACACAGCCCCCTGGGTGGCGTGAAGAGACCCAACCACAGGCACGGAGGGCAGCCTGAGAGGGTTCGACCAGGACGACAAGAGGCAGGCTCCCTGGACCACAGCTGCTCGGAGGTGAGGGGAGGAGGCGACAGATGAAAGAACGGCTGCTCCACTCACCAGAGTCACCGCAGTGCCAAGTTAGGAAACAACAGTGTCCGGGACACAACTAGGGCATGCAGGCGGGCGGTGGACGCGGGAGGCTGGGTGTCCTCCTGGCCTCACTTAGAACCGCTCACCAGGTCGTCCCGATTCCCCACAAAGCCCTGCGGAGCAGCCGGGCACGGAAACCAGTGTTCTGTTCTAAGGCGTCCTGGCCTGGGGCTCAGGTCTGGCGACGTGTTCACGGGTCACGAGATGCGGAGCAGCACCGCGCATTCCAGGTTGGCGGCTCTCTAAGTTCTCCAGCCTGGCAGGCCAGCATCCATCTGGAAACTTGCTAAAAACGGAAGTTCTTATCCCCACTGGAGACCTGCCAAATCAGAAATTCTCAGGGGTGCCCAGGACCCTGACTGGAATAGGTGACCCTACAGTGTACCAGCTGGGAAGCCCGGCTCCAGGAGCGGAGGCCGCCGCCACTGCCATGTTCTGAGCAATCCTTGTCTCATCCTGTGTGCTCAGTCCTGAAGTCCCTCCAGACAGCCTGTGGAAAAAGGGAAGGAAAACAGACATTAGTCAGTTCTTTGATAGCAGGTGCTCCTTAAAACATCAATGAAGTCAGGTGTGGTGGCTCACACCTGGAATCCTAGCACTTTGGGAGGCAGAGGCGAGAGGACTGCCTGAGCCCAGGGGTTTGACACCAGCCTGGGCAACTTGGTGAGATCTCGTCTCTACAGTAAAAAAATTAGCTGGGTATGGTGGCACGCGCCTATAGTTCCAGCTACTTGGAAGGCTGAGGTGGAAGGATACCTGAGCCCAGCAGGTTGAGGTTGTGATCATGCCATTGTTCTCCGGCCTGAGTGAGACTCAACTGGAGGAAAAAAACCGACGAAACATCTCACTGCAAAAACGTCTAACAGATGGAAAACATCTGACATAAGACCTCACAGTGCCTGCCACAGAAGGGAGCCTCAGTAATGTCTGTTTCCTTCTTCTAAGTAGGGAGGTAGGTTAAAGCCTGTGAGAATATGTAAGCGTAAATGCCACAGAAACAAACCAAACACCTAATTCATTACTTCAGATGACAAAGTTGACCTCTACTGGGAGACGCTTGTAAGATGCGAGAAGAATCAATGCATTTCCCTGCTGATATGCTCAGCGGACCTCCAGGCCACAGCAGAAGGACAAGACAGTCGTTCAGTCCTCAAGGGTTCTCAGGTTCGGCTCAAACAGGGGTGGCAGTTTTCCTGCAGAGGCTTACGCGTCCTCCTTGAGACCAGCTGGCCTTGCTGCTCTGCTTGTATTTCTTTCAATACGTATTTTTCCCCTTTTCTTTTTTTTTATGAGACAGGGTCTTGCTGTCACCCAGACTGGAGTGCAGTCGTGCGATCACGGCTCACTACAGCCTCAAACTCTTGGGCGCAAGTGATCCTCCCTCCTCAGTCTCCTGTCTAGCTGGAACTACAGACGTGTGCCACCACGTCCAGCTAATTTAAAAATATTGTTTGTAGAGACAGGGTCTTATTATGTTGCCCAGGTGGGTCTCAAACCCCCAGCCCCAAGTGATCCTCCTGCCTTAGCCTCCCAAAGCTCTGGGATTGACAGATCTTTTAAATGGGGCTGACCTGGGGAGAGGCGTTCCAGGGCCACAACTGTTAGCCAAGATGTCAGATGTGTATGTAACGCGAATGTCTGTCATTACCTTGGGTATTCAGTTGTTACGCTGAAAAATTAGTGCTCCGTCTGACCGATGAGTGGTTTGGAAGCCTTAATAAACTGGACCCCTAAACTCAGTTTATTATTATTACTATTATTATCATTTCCAGTGATTAGCCTTACCTTACACCCATTATTCCATTGTCAGAGATTTAACAAAGGGCAAAGGAACCCCCTTGTTCTGTGATCTCTATTCCATCACAAACTATGAGAGGTGGTGAGGACAATATCAGGGGAGTCTCTTCCTCTGATGCCTCAGTTTCCTTATCTGTAAGGAGGGAAGGAGGGAATTAATAATGCAAACTCCAGAGCATTCATTCATTCATAATTTATTCAACAGTCACTGAGCTCTCTCTGAATCAGATATTATTGTTTACAACAGTAAACAAGACAGATAAGGTTCTTTCTGTTGTGGAGCTGACATTCTGGTAGGGTCTCAAGAATACTGGTGAGAAAAATAACTGAAGTGGCATTTGCCAAGGAAGAACACCATGGCTCAAGACACCAGGGGCAGGCTGGCTCAGTTGAAGCACTTGTTGCGTGGCCCTAATTTCTAAGAAAAAATTCCAGGAATTAATACTATGTTGCTTTAGTTCATTTTCTGCTGAATGAAAGCGTAAATGCCTGAAACTGGGTAATTTTATAAAGAAAAAGAATGTTGTCGGTGACCTGCACTGACCAGGGAAGGGTTAGGACCGCACCGGTGAATCAGAACGGAGAGAAGAAAACTACTCGGAGGCAGCTCTTCTGGGAACAGTCTGGCCAAGACTGAAGCCGATTTTATTCAAACCTTTTCCAACTTATATACCATTTTCTATACCCTCCAGCAATGTGATAATCACTCACTGGGGGCGTACAAGTTTCGTGCTTTACAAACTATGCATCACAAGACCACCACGAGATCTGCAATTTCCAAGCAAACAATTCAAATTCCATGATGCCTGCCGTGCTTACATCAAGGTCACAGGTGCACAATTTCAATACAAATCGTTCAAAGTGTTTTCCATAATGTTCAACGAATCATTCATATTATACTCTTTGCTCTATACCCTGATTAATACAAAAAACTTTCCTGAGTTAACTCTAGGTTCAATCCAAGTTCACTGATTCCCAATATTTTTAACAATTAATATTATCAACTTAACACTATACTATTAACCTATTACAATTTAACATAACGCCTTATAACTCAGTTAAAACTTATTCTTAAACTACAAAACTTTACTATAATTCATGTTTCATATGTCTAAACTTTAATTTTCATATGATCTAGTTATTGGACTTTAATACTATGCTATATCCTATTAAGCTAATACCTTATCGTTAATTCTTTTATAAATCATATAGTAACTATTACACTTGAATAATGTAGCAAAAGAATCAAAGCAGCAAGCATAGATTTACGCAGCTATGAGTGTATATGTATATATTTTATCCCAACAAGTCTACTCTAAAATCAAATAGTAGGTGTCACACTCTTGAACAAGGAAATGCAGGGCTTCCAAGATGGCGGCCATGGGCTGAAGCAGACAGAGTTTCGGTAATTAACGAAACAAAAGAAAACGTTCTACCTGGCTAGGGGCAGGGCGACAAAACTATCATGGTAATTTAGTTTCTAATCTTAGCCCTAGGGAAA
>NW_007247265.1:24608-27920 GCF_000164805.1 Carlito syrichta | reverse complement strand
GGTCACCAATCACACGCCAATATCATAGGTATAACTGATATCCTATGTCAGAGGCGATCTTCCAGATGGGCCTTTACAGGCCTCAGCCATGTAGCTATAGATGTTGGCTCCCAACAGAATGTCTTTCTTGTGGTCATGGAGGCTCAGAAGCCCAAGGCTGAGGGGCTGCAGCTGGTGAGGGTCTTTTTGCGGGCAGGGACTCTGCAGAGTCCTGAGGCCGCCCAGGGAATCCCACAGCTAGAGGGCTGAGCATGCTAGTCCAGGTCTCTTTTCTGATGAAGCCACCAGTCCCACTCCCATGATAACCCCTTAATTCATTAACCCATGGATGGATGAATCCATTCATGTGGGCAGAGCCCTCGTGACCCAATCACCTCCCAGAGGCCACACCACTCAATCCTGCCACACTGGGGAATTAATTTCAACATATCTTTTGGAGAGGACAGTCAGACCACATCACATGTGAAAACTCGAGGCTGCTTACAGAGACCATACTGAGCGTGCTCAGGCTCCAGAGAACTGAACTGATCTTGTGTGGCATCAATGGTGGGATTCATCAGCACCGTATCTGGTGAAATAACCCTGTTCTCACACCCTTTCCAGTGCTCTCCATAGTGTCAGACATAAAAGTAGCAAATGCCTTGATTCAGGGTCGATGAATAAAGGCATGCTCTTCAGACCACTGTGAGGTTTTAAAGCATTTCAGCGAGTCAGGGACCATATGCTAGCCTGTCCGTTTTGTGAACGGACAACTGACAAAACCAAATTCAAAAAGAGAGTGTAGTGGCAGAAGAAACGCCCCGAGTTGTGGCAAACAGGTGACTGGTTCCTCCCTCGTGATAACTCACCTGCCCAGCCTGTGCTGAGTGTTCGGCAGGTTTTGACCAGATTTTTTTTTTTGAGTTGGAGTCTCTCACTCTGTCGCCCAGACTGGAGTGCAGTGGCTGTTCCCAGTCACCGCAGCCTTGACCTGCTGGGCTCCAGTAATCCTTCTGCCTTAGCCTTCTGAGTAGCTGGAATTACAGGCATGCGCTACCACGCCCGGCTGATTTTTTTATTTATTGTAGACATGAGGTCTCGCCAAGTTGCCCAGACGGGTCTCGAACCCACGGGCTCAGGCAATCCACTCACCTCAGCCTCCCAAAGGCGCGGGATGACAGGCTGAACCACCGAGCCCGGCTTGACCAGATGCTTAAGATGTTGTTACGGGTGAATGTCTGTGTCCCCCAGAGTTCACCTCGACCCCCCCACGCGATGGTATTGGAGGGTGAGGCCTTATGGAAGTAATTAGGCTCAGATGAGGTCATGAGAGGGGAGACCTAAGAAGGGGATTCGGGACCTTCCTGGAGTCAGGAGAAGGCTGGCTTTGTGGCTCCTTCCACCTTGTGAGGCTACAACAGAAGCTGGCAGTTTGCAACCCAGAAGAGGGCCCTCCACAGAACGTGACCACACAGCACACTGGTCTCGACTTCCAGCCTCCAGAACTGTGAGGAATACAGATGTCTTGCTGAAGACACCCAGTCTATGACCCTTTGCTAAAACAGCCCAGATGGACTGAGACAGGAGCTCGGCACAAGGGCCGTCCCTCACTAGTTTAAGTCCTCGTGTCTTCGGACTGCTATAATGAAACACTATCAGCTGGATGGCTTAGAAACAACAGGTCTCACAGACCTGGCGGCTGGGAAGTCTGAGATGAAGGTGCCAGCAGACTCAGTGTCTGGTACCTCTACCATTCATAGGTGGTGCCTTCTGATGGCACCTTCTCGCTATACCTCCACGACGGAGGGGCAAGCAGGCTCCTTGGGTCTCTCCTAAGGGCACTAATTCCATTTGTGAGGGCTCTGCCCTCCTGACAGAATTACCTTCCAGAAGGCCTCACCTCCTGATAGCATCAATTTACCAGTTAGGACATCAACATATGAATTCTGGGGAGACATAAACATTTAGACCGTAGCACTTAATTAGATACAAGGGGGGATACCCCAAAATGGAACTTATTTATAAAAAATTGTGTACTTAATTCTTACATGTTTAAACTTCAGTCACTTTCAAAGGACTGATGCAATACACCTATTGAGACCCTTTACCCACTGCTCAAAACAGTTTTGAACTTGTCAATTTTGATGTCTTTTTGAGCTTCTGCCGTTTTTTGTTTCATCTCTTCCACACTGGCAAAACATTTCCCTCTGAGGACTTTTTTGCATTTGAGGAAGCAAAAAAGTCTCTCAGGGTGAGACTGGGTGAATAGGGAGGGTGGAGCACGGGGCCATGCCGTTTGTTGGGCAAAACCTGCCGAACACTCAGCACAGGCTGGGCAGGTGAGTTGTCATGATGGTAGAACCAGTGGCCTGTTTGCCACAACATGGGACATTTCTTCTGCAAGTCGTGACACAACCCTCTCAAAGCTTCCAGTTAAAAACGTTGGTTGATCGTTTGATCCAGAGGTACAAATTTTGAGTGTACTACAACGGGTCCACCCGCTAAGAGAATTCCAGGTTTTTTTTTTTTTTATCTCCCTCATATTTGGAGATGGCTATTTTTATTCCCCACCACCAGTGGTGTAAAGCTAGATATAAAATCTTTTAACTTCAGCCAAATCATCTGTCAGAGCCATTTAATTCCACAGAGTTTCTTCTTATAATCTGGAAGAACTTTTCTTTCAGTTATCCCTTATCCAGATCATGGACTTTACATACTAGGGCCACTATTCCTAGATTATTTCATACTTACAAGCAACAGTTCTTTTTGCAACTGCTTTGAAAACAGCACGGGGCCAGGTTTCTAACGGCACAGGACTCTTCCTATGTGAATTTCAAATCCAGCTCCAGGTTAAATTTCAAGAACACATCTTTGAACAGCACCCACGGGACTAACCAAGGATTAGATGACAGAAGTCTGGGGTTCAGGTCAGTGTACTGAGCCTAGACACCATCAACTTAAACAGAGTATGACACCCCCCCAAAAACTCTCCTGGAGCGTATGGCTTCACAAATGACGCTCCACTTCCTGGGCAGTCCAGGCTGTTGTCCCGAGTTGCTGCTTTTCCCTGCTCCAGTGCATTCGTCACGTTGACAGCATTTCGATAACATCTTCTGCCGTGGGCCTCGCCACATTTATGACATTCCAAAAGTATTCCTGGGAGGTCTGGGCCGGAAGCCGACAAGGCCGCCTCGCACCTCCAGCCGGACTTGGCGGGCTGTTTCCACCTCGGGATTCATCGTCAGCCAACCAAGACCCTACGTGGCAGCCGAAATGCAGCTCTGCTTTCCTGTCGGGGGCCCGGTGACTCCCACCCGGGGCCCCTCGCAGTCT
>NW_007247265.1:0-23316 GCF_000164805.1 Carlito syrichta | reverse complement strand
CGGGACCCGCACGCCCGCGAGGGGAGCCGGGGTTCCAGTGCGGCGCGGCCGCTCGGTCACCGCCCGGCCTGGCAGCGGACTTCTCCGAGCCTCAGTGTCCCCGCGGGGAAGGCGCGCGGCACAGGCCCTGTGTGACTGTTTGCAGTGAGCTGCCTGGGGAGAGGAAGGTTGCCAGCCAGATCCCGAGAAGGCGAGGAGGGAAACCCGTCCGTGCCCCAGAGGCGCACAGCCTGTGTTTGGGAGGGAGCGCGGTGACCATGCTTTTCTACCAGAAAACTAGGGTATGACGAGCTTAAATGAGCTGCAACAAGCCTTGGCTGCACTGAAGGACTTAGCTAGGTCTTAGAAACTCAGAAACTGCAAGAAAAAGCTCTGGGGTCCTGTGCTCACCACAAAGGTCTGAGTGTTCTGTGCTGCCCAGACACGGGGTCTTCTTTTTCTTGGAAATGCGTTTCACTGAAGCCTGTTTGGTGCCGTTAGAATTTGCAGTGGCGGTTTGGCCCTTCAGACTCAACTTTTGCCATGAGATCCAAAATCAAAAGGAGCAGAAAGTATAAAAATGAAAGCTGCTAGCTGTTGAGGCTGTTTGTCAGGCCGGAGGGAGGAGGCGCTGGGAGAGTTTTTCCAAGGAAGTTGTGGACTGTGGAAGGAATTCAAGTTAAGAAGGAGGTTTAAATCAGATTTTCAGGCTTGGGAGTGCTGAGAAACTTATTAATCCAAAATGCTTGTGGTTATAAACCCACTTGCGTGTGAGGGAAGTGTGAAATGACTGAAGTATGCTGCTTTGTTCTGGTGGAATTAAATTCTCCACTGGACTTTAAAGTCTGAGGGCTTTGCCAGGAAAAACAAGGGTGTGGCAAACTGGAGAGATGAAAATATAGGTTTTAAAATATATTCCTAGAGCTGAAACACTTCCAGTGGGAAAATGTGCATATCTGTAAAGACATGTGTGCAGTGTCTGCGCTCAGACCTGGGTGGTGAAAAAACTGGCGGCACCTCTTTGGAAGAGCCGTGAATAAATAAATAGGAGAGGAAGTAAACTTGTAGGCACTTCCAGGTGTTGGAGAGTGACCATCATTTCCCCCAGCTTGGTGCCCGTTAAGAATATCTGACCCATTGCTATACAAGGGCCCAGAATGACAAGAGATGTAGCCGAGTTAATTTTCAACTCTGACTTCTTATCTGGTGCCAGACTGAGCTGTTTCTGAATTTATGAGCCCTGTGTGTTTTAAAAGCAAGCATAACGATGCCACACAGTGGTACCTGCATGCTCTTCTAGGGAGCACACCCCCTCTGTTTTTCAGAACTGAATCTCAACTTTGGAAGGCATACCTAGAGTATGGCCCAGAATGCCTGTGACCAGCCTCGGCACAGAGAGCAGAGGGGCAGGTAGACTCTGATTTTTTAATTTTTTTTATTTTTTGAGTCGGAGTCTCACTCTGTCGCCCAGACTGTAGTGCAGTGGCCACTCCCGGCCACCGCAGCCTCACCTGCTGGGCTCTGGCGATCCTTCCGCCTCAGCCTTCCGCGTAGCCGGAATTACAGGCATGTGCTACCATGCCCGGCTGATTTTTTTGATTTATTGTAGAGATGAGGTCTCGCCTGCCCAGGCGGGCCTCGAACCCGCGGGCTCAGGCAACACTCACCTCAGCCTCCCCAAGGCGGGGGATTACAGGCTGAGCCACCGAGCCCGGCTTATACTCTGATTTTTAAGAGAGGTCCATGGGGATGTGGCCCAGGGTGCAGTTTTGCCTGCAGTGTAGGCTAATAGCACTAGGGAGTTTGGATCCCATGCCCCCCATCACTTGGCCAAAGGTTCGTGCCAAAGTGGAGTCAGTGGTTTCTTTGTTGCCCCAGGAGATCATCCATGGAAGAGGGCCAGCTGCTAGGCACCAGGACAGGGCGAGGGACAGGCTAGGCTGCTGAATAGACGCTCCCCTCCAATAAGTGGTCCCAGGTTTGTTCTAAAGAACCATAAGCCAGATTGAGTAGGGCCCCCTGTCACTGTTGATCTGTCTTCTGATGTGGCCCCAGGGGCCTCCACAGCTCTTTCAGCTACCCAGAAGGATGCTGTTTCTTTGCATAATACCCTCTCCCTCGTTGCCAGTAACAGTTTAAGACAGAGCATACATATGTAGCCTCTGGATGTGGTGACCATCTTATAATCACTTGTGTGCATTGCAGGAACAAATGAACAGTTGATTTTATAATGGTGATCGTACATCTTGGTGGCTCTGAATGTGGTCAGGGACTTAGTTTACACCCCGAAGTTGCTTATGCATCGGACAGGTGCAGCAACGCGGCGTCTGTGTGTGTTTCACCCTTGCCCTCTGGGTCCAGCCAGGCCCACATCCCCCATTGCCTTGATGAAACCTAGTCCTTTCCAGGGAAGGTGGTCATTGCCTTCGAGTATTGAAGCTGTGAAGGGAGCTATTCGTTTTTCAGTCCTTACGTTCTAGGGAATCAACTGAGGAAATATTTCTCAAGGCCTGTTGTATTAGAAACTAGGAGCCTCTAGCATAGGGCTCTTTGCTCCCTCCCCTCCCCCGTAATGTCTACCAACTCCTTTAAAAAATCTCCTCCATGGTCCGGGCTCGGTGGCTCAGCCTGTAATCCCGTGCTTTGGGAGGCCGAGGTGAGTGGATTGCCTGAGCCCGCGGGTTCAAGACCCGCCTGGGCAACTTGGCGAGACCTCATCTCTACAATAAATCAAAAATTAGCTGGGCGTGGTAGCATGCGCCTGTAGTTCCGGCTACTTGGAAGGCTGAGGCGGAAGGATCTCCAGAGCCCAGCAGGTTGAGGCTGCGGTGGCCGGAGTGGCCACTGAACTCCCGTCTGGGTGACAGAGTGAGACTCCAACTCAAAAAAAAAAAAAAACTCCTCCAATGAACTTACTATCTCAGTAAAAAAGTTCAGAAGCGTAGCTTCAACCAAGGCCACCAATGCCTGCACACCACCCCTCCACTGTCTTCTCCAGTCCCCTCCTGTGGAGAATCTGCAGGAGGAACGCTTGTTAATCAGTAAAAGGAGGGGAGCCCCTGGCGCCCCAAGACCTGGGCTCTACTCCTGGCCATACCAGCAGTGAGGCACTGCCCTCTCTTTTTTTATTAATAAATTTTTTATTTTAGATATGTGGGGTACAATTCAGGGTTGGGTATACAAGTGTTCGTCATGCAGGTACCCTTGTTGAGGAGGTGTGCCCCCTCCCCTGGCAGTTTCCCACTACTGCCAATCCCTTTCTTGTAGTATTACGATAATTGTTCAAGGTTATGAGTGGGAACATGTGATACTCAGTTCTTTGTTTCTGTGATACATCACTGAGTATTACAGACTCTAACTCCATCCAAGTTGCTGTGAAGTTCATGATTTTATACTCCTTTATGGCTGCGTAGGATTCCCTTGTGTATATGTAGCACATTTAAAAAATTCAGTCCTCTTTAGATGCACTGCCCCTCTTAAAGGGTAGTTTGTCCCTCTGCGAAGTCAGCGACAGAACCAAGGGCGCAGAGTTTCTTTCACACTTGTTGGCCTGGCTTGGAGCAGACACAGAACTGGTTTAGCAAGAAAATGAGATGACTCGGTCATTGTCACGCAGGGAGGGAGAGCAGGAAGCATGGGACAGGTGTAGAGTCCTCTTTTCGTTGACAAGAGTCACTTTTATCCTCTGATTGGGGAAATGCCCTCTGGGTCGAGGGTTTTGGTAAGGACGTGGGGTGCGTTTGCTCTCACAGCCTGACTTATCCCATGCCTTGGGCCATGTTTCTCCCCCAGCTGTAAGGTTTGGGAAGGGCTTTCTTTGGAAGGTAAAAAGTTTTCCTTTTCGGAAAGGTTAGGGATCATCCCATTTGCCCTGCTGCTTCCTGCTTATTAAATAGAAAAAACACCCTGAATTGTTAGGAAGGTGTTGCTGCCTGCCCATACCCGATCTCCTTCCTGTCCACTGACTCGGCAGGATCTGAGTGCGCGGGTGAGAGCTGTGCTCTGGGCGATGTTCTTGGCTCCAAATAAGCCCCAAGCAATGACCGGAGATGCGCGGGCAGCTGACCTGCCTCTTCCCTCTCTGCATGAAACCGGCAGGCCTGGGCAGGGATAATGTTCCGGTCTGCCATCCCTCCAGACCCTCAAGACCTTAGCACACCAGCTGCTGTGAGAAGTCCCCTCTGCTGCCTGGATCCCTCCCCTCCAGCAGGAACCTCTCAGCCTTAGCCTCCTTCTCTGAGGCCGGGTCTTGGTTCCCCTCACTCCCAGACCCCTGCTGCATTGCCAAAAAAGCCTCTTAAGACCCAGTGGCTTTCCTCATCCCTGGGGCTGAAGGACTGCTGCAGGTGTGGGGTCTCGTGTTGAGCTCACCCTGCCCAGCTGCCGTGTCCGCTCAGTGCCTGCAGGGTGCTCCGCAAAGGGCCGCCTCGCCTCTTCCTCCTCGGGGTCTGGCTTCTGCGGGCTTGGTGGCCTGGGCGCTGGCCAGCCTACGAGTTGGGTTTTTAAAAATAAATGAGTGTATTGTAAAAGTCTAACCTGTACATTGTTGTTAAAAGTTTCAAGCCACGCCCTGTAAAGCAGCCAGTGGAATCAGTCGCTTCAGTACTTCCGCAAGTATTAAATCGCTCAGATTGGAGTTTGGCTGTGTGGCTTCTCGATGCAGGACCCACATGTAGCAGATGAGGCCTCCTCAGCCCCTTCCCCTGCAGCGATTGGCCTTTTCTTTTTTCAGCCTTTGGCAAGAAAAAAAAGGAACTTTGGGGGTTGCTTTCTGAGTGCTTTGGACTTGCTTTTTAAGGAAGGTGGGAGGTATGAATTGTGCCATCTGTCTGGCATGTCTGTGTATGCTTTAGAAAGGATGACAGGCTGGATGTGGTTTTTTTGAGGCACTCCACCTGGGGCTCTGCGCTGAGGTGCTGGGCGGCAGTTGAGAAGTGGCCCTGCCCAGATCCAGTTCCACAGGCCGCAAGGGGAGGGCCACCAGGCCTGCCCCGCTGATCCCCTTGCAGATTGCTGATTCTGTGCCCTGAGCTGGCCTGGTGCCCTGGGAGCTGAGGCAGCGAGCGCCGTTCCTCCCAAGCGCCCCTGCCTGCTGGCTCCTGTGGGAGGGTGGCCCAGTGGCAGCCGGAGAACTGGTTTAGCAAGAAAATGAGATGACTCGGTCATTGTCACGCAGGGAGGGAGAGCAGGAAGCATGGGACAGGTGTAGAGTCCTCTTTTCGTTGACAAGAGTCACTTTTATCCTCTGAGCACGAGATGACCACAGTGGAAAAATTACCTTACTGGAAAAAATATCAATTTTTCCTACATGAGTGAGGGAATGAATGAATGAAAGAATGAATGAATGAAGGCCAGGCTTGTCATTTAGACTTCCTCCTCTTTCTCTTCCTTTCCTTAGAACTTCCTTCGCCCACTCTGTGTTCTGTCCCCATCCTGCGCTGGCAGGGAGTTTGCTTCTGCTGGGATCTGTGAGGCCGAGCTTCTGAATTTGTATTCCTTGGCGGAGCATGCCCAGTGGTTGAATCACAACCGCTTTTCTGTCTTTAGAACTGCAGCTCTGTATTTCCAGTTTTGGAAACCCCCTTATCTCAGCAGAGTTAAAAATATGACAAGTCAAAGGGAAAAGCATCGATTCCGTAAATATGTAAACAATACCAAGAATAAGCAGCTGGTAAGCATATTTTAATCCTTCTTCCTTCGTCGTACCCCTTTTTAAAAAAATAAACCTCCTTTTTAGAGCAGTTTCAGGTTCGCAGCAAAACAGAGCTGAAAGTGCAGAGCTGCCATTCTCCCACACGCAGCCGCTCCCCCCACTGCTGCGTCCCTGCCGGTGTCCGTCTGCTGCAGCTGATGAACCTACGCGGACACGTCGTCATCGCCGGAGTCCACCGTTTACATTGGGGCTCGCGTGAGGTGTTGTGCGTTCTGTGGGTTTTGGCAGATGTCTGACGACATGCGTCTACCATGACAGTGTCACGTAGACTAGTTTGACTTCTCTAAAAACCCTCTGCTCCACCTGTTCATCCCTCCCTCCCCCCAAGCCCTCACCCTGATTTTTTAACCCTGATAGTTTTGCCTTTCCAGAGTGTCACACATTTGGAGTCACACAGTCTGTGGTCTTTTCAGATTGGCTTCTTTCACTCAGTAATAAGCATTTAAGCTTCTTTCTCCATGTCTTTTGATGGCTTTTTATTGTTGTAAGATATACATGACATAAAATGTGTCATTTAACTACTTTTAGTATAAAACTCAGTGGCATTTAGTACATCCACAGTGTTGTTTAACTGTCACCATGATCCATTTGTGGAACTTTTTCATTATTTGAAAATTAAACGATGTCCATTAAACAACAAAACCTTATCCATATTAAACAATAACTCCTCATTTCTTCTGCCCCCCCCAGCCTCTGGTAACCTCTGTTCTACTTCCTATTATTTTGCCTGCTCTAGAAACCTTATATAAGTGGAATCATATAGTATTTGTCTTTGAATCTGGCTCATTTCACTTAGCATAATGTCTTGGAGATTCATTTAGGTTGTAGCATGTATCAGAATTTCCTTCCTTTTAAAAACGGAGTCACATTCCATTCTGTGGATAGACCACATTGTGTCTATCCATTTTTCTGTTAGTGGATACTTGGGTTGCTTCCACTTTTTGGCTGTGAGCATTGGTGCATGAGTGCTCCTTTGAGCCCCTGCTTCTGGTTCTTGTGGAACCTAGAAATGAAATTGCTGGATCGGATGGTACTTCTGTGTTTAATTTTTTGAGGAACTTTCAAACCGTTTTCCATAGTGGTTGCACCATCTTACATTCCCACCAACAGTACACAGGGATGTCAATTTCTCTGCAACCTTGCCAACACTTGTTCTTTTCTGTTTTTTGATAATAGCCATCTTTATGGGTGTGAAGTATATAACCTTTGTTTGCAATACAATGTAATTAATTGCAAGCTTATATAATTTAATATTTAATAGTGACTGTGTCTAACAATAGGTTCAAGAAATTTCACAGCTCTGGTGAGTTGGTGTAAGCCTGCTCCAACACATCTCCAGTTGCAGCCTCCAAGAGTAAAAATGAGTTCTTGAGCGCTCTGGCATCCACTTTGTACCAACTAGTAAGGAAGTAAATGCTGGTGGTGTCATGCAAACATGTATTCCGGTACTGTGGGCAGAAGAGATATGTTCTTACTATTTTGCAAATACCGTTTCCTTTAGGAGGTACACACTGAATTGGATGAACTTTTTTGGGTAAGCACGAGTGCAAGGACAGGACAGTAGAGGAGGGGACAGTTTTGGTGAGTCTGTCCTGAAGTCCTTAGAGCCGCACTCCTCTGGTTGCCACCTCTGACCTCTGATAACTACTCAGTGCTCTGTGTTTCCCATGGCTTTCCGAGCTGCCCGTCTGCTTTTTGACTTTCTCCTTTGGGATTTGGTGACCCGAGGTGTCTTTCCGTGCTGCACTCCAAAGAAGCGATTGTTTCCAGGGAGAATCAGTGTTGGATGTCTCTTCTGGACTTTGAGGATAGCTCTTGGCCGGGATAAAGCCCACTCCGTGTTGTCCTGCGGTCTAAGTAACAGATATGTTTTGCTGCGATTTCAGTCCCGGGCGCCGAGGAGGTGGGTGGTGGAGCCTTCCAAGGAACCCAAGAAAAAGCATATGTGATTGTCCCTAAAGCGTGGTGTGTGAGCTTTGCTTGCCTTCTGGTCATTGTGGGAGCGGAAGAAAGGCTAGCATCCAACAGCCTGGGGAGCCTGCTCTTGCCTCCGACACTTTTTCTGGCTGGAGTGTGCAGCCGATGGCTAACATCAGAGCTTCCATCACATTTTTGTCTGTCATATTTATTTTTGTTAAGCGCTTTATTATTTTTTATGAGCTCAAAATTGCAGAAATCCAAGGAATCTGCCCCTTGACTTAGTTTCTTGCTGGAGCAAACAAAAGACACCAACTTGAAGATAAATCACAGTGTGACCCCCCCATCTGAGACCCCTTAGAATTTCAGCTAATATGGGCTGCAACCACTGGCGATACGACTCTCCCCGAGCTCCAAGCTCAATCTTTGTTTCTCAGAGTCTTAAACTGAGCCACTTTCCAAAGCCATTATTATTTTAGTCTTTACAGATTCCAAAGGGACTTAAGTTGCATAATGAATATTGAAAAACGATCCTATCACATGATGGGGAGGCCGGCTCCAGTGCCCTGCCTGTGGCCAGTGCTCCTGTCCCACAGGGCTCTGTGCACTTGCTGTCCACCAGAATGGGGTGTCCTGTTCTGGATGGAAGGAGCACCTTTGCCAACTGGTTTCCATTTGCCTTTTTACAAAGGTCCAAGTCTAAAGAACACAATATTTACACTCCATCAGCCTCCTTTATTTTTCCCATCTGAAAACAAAGCCCTTCTGGTTTTATTTCTTCTAAAAGGAACTTAGTGGGTCCTGAGATCATTGGCTTTTGGGGGCTTCGGGGTCATTTAGGTCAACTGCCCCCCCAACATCCACACAGATGTACGCACACCTGGAACCCCCACAACTGAAGGCTGGCCCTCCACCTCCGCCAGGAGGCGTCTGGTCACAAAGCCTGTGAACGCACGTTCCTCCAGGTGGCCATTTCCATCTGTGGAGGAACAAAATTTGTGCTTTGGGAAGCAACTTGGGTTTAGCTGAGGTTCTAGGTGAAAGGCTGTGGTTTCTTGCGTTTTGAAAGTCTTACTTGACAGCCGTGATGAGAAGCCGTGGTTGCCACCAAACACCGCGCATGAGAGTGTCACGATGTTCTGCGGCGGGGACCGTCCCACCACATGGCGAGCAGGTGCGCACACTGTGTGGGTCTCTGAGCTGACGGAGGCCCTTCCTGCAGCCGCACTCGGTTTCTAGAGCCCCCTCACTTTTGTGGGTCTCAGTGTTTGCACCGAGCATCCTTGCTAGTTTCTCCTGATACAAACACACGTAGTCCTTTCATGCACACCCATGGGGAAATAAAGGCCTGCGTTCTGGCCTTCCGACGGCTTCTCTTCATGTCTGCCTGCCTTTTCTCAGGCGCGTGGGAACTGTTGGAGCGATCGAGGCACAGTCGCCACTGCACAGCGTCCCCAGTGGCTGGACACAGAGCCGGGTCTCCACCCTGCAGGGGGCTGCCCCTCCTGGGGTCTGGAGCCGGGCGGAGCCTGGGACCCACACTGGGAAGTCTTTTGGGACGGAGAGGAAGATCAGCCTGTGGGAGGATCCGAGCTGGCTGGAACGGAGTTAGTGACCGTCCGCGACACGTGGCCCAGAGTCTTCCAGGTGCTGGGGGGAGAGTTGTGAGGGGAGACTCCGCTCCGGTGCCTTTATCCTCCAGCGTCGGCCCCCTGTCGGGCGCCCTGCCGTCATCACACGGCTCCTCCCCGTCCCCACTTCTTGGGAGCAGGCCCGCAGCTGCCCGCCCCCGTTGCCTTCGACATCAGAGTCCACAGGCTGACCTCCCACTAGCTGTTCACCTTGTGGGGCGGGGGGTGGTCTGCACAGGGACGTTCTGGGGCCTGGAAGGCTGCCGCGTGCACAGGACGTATTGGCGAGGCCCCCCTGGGATGGGCCCTGGTGCTTGCCCAGGTCTGAGGCCAAGCTGGGGCAGAGTGGACTGTCCGAGGCTGATAAAGCAGGGGCTGTGGGCAGAGCTAGTTTACCCTGTGGAGCTTGGGGGAGCCTGGTCACTTGACTCTGGGGACGGGAGTGCCTCTGGGTAGGGAGAAGACATTTACCTGGGGGAATTTGCAGAAGGACATAATGACCTGGGCTTCGTTTTGGAGGCGGGAGAGAGATGGGAGAGAGCTGGATATGGTCGTGTTAATGTCAGTCTCAGTGTCACATATTTTATCCCACTGTAGTCTGTGTCACCCGTGCGTCCCGATTTTTGATTCGGAAACTGGTTCTCAGCAGAAGCTGGGTTCAGCTGAGGCAGTTGCTAGCGCAGGAATAACTGTGGGGGTCGTGAGGCAAGGGAAGGGGCTTCCTGGGTCCCTGTTCAGGCTGGTGAACACAGCAGGCTGGATTCAAGGTCAGATTGCAGGGCTTGTCCTCCAGGGCTCCCTCTACCGAGTTCGGCTGGGTGGGGGGGGTGATTTCAGAGTCCTCGTTACAATTAATCACATGCGCCAGATTGGCATTTCCTCATTGATTCTGCCGATCGAAGCTTTCCAGGTCCCCAGTTGGCTTATGGGGGAGGAGGGAGCCAGATGTGTTGGCGTTGACTGGCAGATCTGGCCTGGTCTTCTTTCCCCAGGTTCCCTCGTTTGACCGTTTTATTTTATTTTATTTTATTTCTGAGTCGGAGTCCCACTCTGTCGCCCAGACTGGAGTGCAGTGGCCACTCCCGGTCCCCGCAGCCTCGACCTGCTGGACTCCGCGATCCTTCCGCCTCAGCCTTCCGAGTAGCTGGAACTACAGGCGCGCACTACCACGCCCAGCTGATTTTTTGATTTATTGTAGAGATGAGGTCTCGCCAAGTTGCCCGGGCGGGTCTCGAACCCGCGGGCTCAGGCCATCCACTCACCTCAGCTTCCCAAAGAGTGGGATTCCAGGCTGAGCCGCCGAGCCCGGCTCGTTTGACCGTTTTAGCAGCACTGCGGGGGAAGTGCCATTCTCCTTTGACAGTTGAGGAAGCTGAGGCTCCAAAAGGCGAGTTGTCTTTCCTTGGCCCCACGGCCAGTCCGCGGTGGGGGCGAGAGGAGCCCGTTGCTGCTGAGACCCTCCAGCCCCATTCCGTCTCCACCCTCCTTCTCTGCCTGGCTCCACTGGGGGCCTTGCCGGCGTCCCTTCAGCTTTCTGTTGCGCCTAGGCTGGAGGCGTCAGGAGGAAATCCTGCCGAGGTGGTCAGCACATCCTGTGCGGAGAGCCAACACCTCGGGCTTGTTGAGAGCCGGGAGGTGGGCCTCTTCCTAAGCGTGGGTGCTTCATGGCCCTGGGTGGACATTTGCATGGGGTATGTTTGGGTTTGGCTTTCCGATTTATTCTCGCTTTTTTATTTCAGGATATAACCTGGCAAGATGAG
The DNA here is from genome assembly GCF_000164805.1 of Carlito syrichta. Taxonomy (NCBI): domain Eukaryota; kingdom Metazoa; phylum Chordata; class Mammalia; order Primates; family Tarsiidae; genus Carlito; species Carlito syrichta. Next base: position 12,316 of record NW_007247265.1, on the reverse strand, counting down.
CACTCTGCCCCTTTCTCCTGGGAAACAAGGGTAAGTTGGATTAAGTTTAGACGTATCTGTCCTTTTCAAAAGAATTGAGTAGTCGTGTATTTTTCTTTCAGCATTTGATGGACTCGGAAGACAGCGGCCCTCGCTGCCGGGTGGCAGGGGACGTGCCTGTTGCCGGTAGAAAAGGGAGAATGGGGGAGCGCGGTGAGGCGTTAGGAGATGGCTGCATGTGGTTTGTCAGCAGAATTCCAAGGAGTAGTTGGTACCGTTGGCCGGGGCTCCGTGGCACCGACGACGCCCAGGGACGGGCGCTCATGACCCCCAGCTGGCCAGGGCGGCGGCCCTGTCATGAAGCCCGTTCTTGCGCCTCTGTCCCGGCCCTCGGTACCTTGGTGAGAGGGCCTCTGTCAAGTCAGAGCTCTGAGCCGCTGGGAGGTGACACCAGCCAGTCGCTCTACACAGACACGTGTTGAGCGACACAGCCCACCTGGGGCTGCTGGCTCTGGCCACCAAGCCATTCGTTGATGTCATCACCATCATTGTCGTTGTCTCCAGAGTTGCCTGAGAGCATCGAGGTTGCTGCTTTTGATGCGTTCCCTTCCCCTCCCGAGCGCCCCAGGAGAGGTGCATGCAGAAGCGGCAAGATGCCTAGAAGGCAGGTGTGTCTCACCCCAGGAGAAGAACATTCGGCGCTGTGTGTTGGAGGTTCCTTCCCTCTTGGGGGAGTGCTGCCAATGGAGTCGACTGCGTGCCGAGAACAGGCTTGAGACGGGTGGTCAGACTGGGGCTCTCGAATGCTGGTCCTTGGAGGGACTGGGTCTGGGTTTTCCCCTTGTCCATGCAGTTGCCTATCAGAGTCCCCTCACCCAGCAGACGCCGGCGTCCAGGAAACCTGTGGGGAGGGTGGATTAGGGCGGGCCACAGAGACCCTGCGGGACCCTCCCGTGGGCAGCCCTGTCTTGACATGAAATGTGGCACTGGGGTTCCAATGGACCAGGACAGCCAGCTCTGTCCCCTGCGCACAGGCAGCAGTTAGCAGGCAGTTGCTGACTGCCCTAGGTGAAGTGAGCTGGCCTCAGGACAGGGAAACAGAGGGCAGTTGACAGGATTCTTGGGTAAGACTAAGAGGTAGCTTTGGGGGAATGCCTGACATTGATTCAGTCTCCCTGGGGATCTGGGCACAGTTGAAGGGGTAACCAAGGCTGTGTTGGGAGAGGGCGTAATGTTGAGGAATGACCTGGAATGAACAGCAACCCCCAAATCCTGCTGGATCCTGGGTCTGCTGACATCACAGAGGAAGTTGTCGGTGGGTAGAAAGTACATCATTTTGTTGGCGTTCAGCCAAGGCCCCCAATATTACTCTTCTCTGACACCCCAAAATGAGTTGTTATGAGGAACACTCATCCTTTTTTTTTTTTTGAGTTGGAGTCTCCCTCTGTTGCCCAGACTGGAGTGCAGTGGCTGCTCCCGGCCGCCGTAGCCTCGACCCGCTGGGCTCCGGCGATCCTTCTGCCCTTCCGGATAGCTGGAACTACAGGCGCACGCAACCACGCCCGGCTAATTTTTTGGATTATTGTAGAGATGAGGTCTCGCCAAGTTGCCCAGGCAGGTCTCGAACCCGCGGGCTCAGGCAATCCACTCACTTCACCCTCCCAAAGCGCAGAATTACAGGCTGAGCCACCGAGCCCGGCTAGAGGAGCACTCATCCTATAGATGATGTCACACAGTAACAGGCAGACAGGCCCTCTGTGTGTTGGAATTGAACAGCCTTGGGCGTGGTGGGCCAGAAAGCTGTGGAGATTTTCCTTGCTGGGCTCTGGGTATGATGATGTCACAGTGATGGGGCAAAGCACAGTCAAAAATAGTGAAAAATGTCCTAAGCTCATCCTGGGCCCCAGGGGAATGTCTGCTCTCAGAAGAATTTACCTTGTTAAATGTCTCCAAGCCAGCTCTTTGTGGATGGGACATTTCATCTATTATTAACTTGGTGCAAATGACATTCTGGGACAAGGTGGTTCTGCTCCGGGCGTGGCCTTGGTACAGGCACAGCCGCTGGTTGGGGCCAGCACAGGAGACAGGTGCCTGGAAAGGTCTGAGGAGCAGAGAGGGTAAACACCGTCTGCTTGGGTCACCCAAGTGCTGTGCTCATGGTCCCCAGGTGCCAGCGGCTCTGGTCCCTCAGTCACCAGTGTACCGTGGGGACAGCACGCTGAAATCAAGGCAAAGCGTGCCACCCGTCACAACTCGCATCCTTTTAGTAAGGGGTGTGGTCCTTGTGGCCCCGTGCTGTGTTCCCATGCGGTGAGGGTACTCGTTTAATTCACACACTGTTGACTCGCTGTGTCTGCTCCTCCCCGTGTGATCTCTCAAGGCAGGTACTGTGGCTCAGCGTCAGGCTCTTCCAGAGAGCAGTGGGCTTGTCTTGACTTTCCCTTCGCTGTCAGTGCAGGTTTTAGAAAAAACCCCACTTACTCTTCTTGAGCCTTGATGGGAATGCTTGTCTCCTGGCTTCTAAGGATCTGCCAAACTCTTCTTCAGACTCAAAGACCTGAAGAACTTCATTGGGGAGCTGAAATCAAGAGGTGGCGGTCGTGTCCTCAATCCCCAACTGCAAGACTAAAGATTCAGACCCATTTCTTGCTTTTCCTCACTTTGTCTATTATCTATCGATGCGTAGCCAAGTACCTGGCCAGGCATGGTGGCTCACACTTGTAATCCCAGTGCTTTGGGAGGCCGAGGTGGGAGGATTGCTTGAGACTAGGAGTTTGAGGCCAGCCTGGGGAACACAGTGAGACCCTGTCTCTACAAAAAAAAAAAAAGGCTAGAAGAAAATTAATGGAGTGTGGCAGTGCACATCTGTAGTCCCAGCTACTCCGAGTACTGAGGCAGGAGGATCACTTGAGCCCAGGAGGTTATGGCTACTTCTATGACGGCACCACTGTACTCCAGCCTGGGTGACAGAGCAAGACCCTGTCTTGGAAAAAACAAAACAGAGCACCTCATTTAATGGCTTGGAACAACATGTTTGTGCTCATGGTCCTTGGGGCAGTGGTCTGAGAAGGGCTCAGCTGGGCTGTTCTTCTGGCCAGAGATCACTCACCTGTCGGCTGACTGCTGCGTGATGAAAGCTGGGTGCTCTAAGAGAACCTTGCTCGCGTGTCCAGTTGGTGCTGGCTGTCAGCTGGGCCACACGTCCCCAGTAAGCCAGCCTGGATGTCTTCACAGAGGTGGAAGGGATCCATGTGGTGTGGAGGGCTGGGGGTGGAACTCTGCGCGGTCTCTTGAGGCTTAGTCTGGGAATTGCACGGTATCACTTCTGCTTTGTTCTTCGGTCAAACCAAGGCACAAGCCAGCCGGGCTTCAGAGTGTGAGTAAAGAGATCACAGCTCTTGATGAAGGAGTTACAGAGAATGTGTAGCCATTTTTAATCTAAGATTCCATACCCCGGCAGCTGTGTCATTTCATTCCATTGTTAATCCGGGTCATTTCTTTCCATCTTAAATTCATCTTTTCTTTTTTTAGTTTATTTTTAATTGTGGCAAGATACACATAGCATAAAATTTTCCACCATAGCCATTTAAGGCGTACAGTTCAGTGCCATTAAGTACATTCCCATTGTGGTGCACCCACCACCGCCCTCCATCCACAGAACTCCTTTTTTTGTTCCCACTTTTTAATGGACAGATGGAAAATTGTATCTGTTTATGGTACAGTGAGGTGAGTTGTTATATGGGTACATTGTGGAATGATCACATCAAGCGAATTCACTTATCCACAGCCCTTTCCATTGTGCAGAACTGAACCTCTGTTCCCATTAAGCAGTAACTTCCCGTCCCCTTGGCCCAGCCCCTGGCAACCACTGTCTCTTTCTGTCTCTGTGACATCATCCATTGACTTTTTAATTCAGTGGACATTGGTTGTGCACCCATGTGTGTCAGACGTCCTGCTGCAGACCCAGAGATGAATGTGTGCCGCTTCTGGCTCAGAAAACAGCCCAGTGAGTGGCTGGTGTGTGGTGGCAAGTCTCGCTCGGGACGAGCTGTAGCCACAGGCTCCTTCCTGCAGGCATTTTCCCCTTCACGAACACACGTGTGTACACATGTTGGGTAGAGTAATCTCCCGTCTTCCTCCAGCCGTTTGCTTCATTAGGCATTTAATGAGTGCCAAGTGGCCACTCTTTCTGCAGTCCGACTTCTAAACCCCCCGAAAGGCCAGCTGAGCAAGGGTAAGCCCGACCCAAGGGTGTGACTGTCAAGGGCAGAGTTAAGAATCCTGGGAATTTTGGGTTTCTCACCCGGTCGACTCTGCATGGGGTCTCTTTCCTCTCGGCCAGCCCGTGGTGGTTCCACCTGCACAGAATGGGCTGGCGCTGAGCTTGGGCGCTGTGGTCGAGGCCCCAGTGCAATGCAGCCTGGATCAGGAGAGCCCGGTGGGGTCAGCCCCACTGAGTGGTCGCGGTGTGTCAGGGCACCCTGCGTATTCAAACCCTGCTCCGTCTTCCAGCCTACCCCTCCCTGCCTCCGTTGCCTGGTCTGAGGCTTATCCGGGCTGCCCGTGACTCTGGCCCGTTCCATCCCGGAAGGGAGGCTCAGAAGGGGGGCCTGCCTGCCCAGGGGCCGGTGGCCGTGGTTGTCATCTTTTCCACTCGTCTGTGAGCTTGGCAGCCGTGCTGGGGGAGGGGGTGCCATGGGGACCCTGAGATTGTGTTCCTCTCTCATGCTGCTGATGGCTTGAGAGGAAAAAACCGGCATTGAGAGTGCTTCAGGCAGAGGGGGAGGCTGGAGTGGAGAGGGATTCTTCGCATTCCCAGGCGGTCTGGGCTGGAGAATCTGGAGGAGAAAATGCCTTCGAGGCAGGTCAAGCCACATCCCTGGTTGGCTGGGCTCTTGGGACCCCGGCGGCCTCGTCTTCCTCCCCAGGCTGTCTGGCGGGCTCCTTTCCGGAGCCACATTCCTTCACTTGGTGTTGGCTGCTTATCTGAAGGTAGAGGGTGGGCTAGGACTAGGACAGGACCGGTTCCTTGATTCCTTGGGTATCAAAGATCTCCGAGGGCCAGTACGGGTCATTCCCAGGGTAGGGGAGCCTGCCAGCCCCTTCCTCAGGAAGAGGAATCAACATGTGCGAGCACACGCACCCCTCCAGGCCGTTCTTGCCGAAGGGGTGCGCACAGACTTTGAGTTCTTTCTCCCTTGGGAACAGCATCGCTGTTCTTCCTGCTCTAGATCGCGGGGAGTCAGACACCTGCAGGTTGAGCAGATGAAGAAAGGTCAGCGCTCGTGTCTGCCTGCAGCTCACAGGGACCTGCTGCCCGTGGGGACAGGAGGGCCATTCCGTCCGGACGTTCTTTTGCGTAGAGGCCTTGCCTGGTTCCAAGTCATGGCTTGGCTTGGCTGTTCCTCCTCACTGCCAGCCGTGAAGCTTCCGAGGACAGTGGTGCCCTGGGCCTGCACCCCAAGCGAAGCCCGAGTCCTGCACTGCCTGGGGCCCCCGGTCCCCCTCACGGAGACCTCCCATTCCTGCTCGGCAGTTTCCCCCCTCCCTCCCTCCGTCCCTCCCTCTGGCCATCCCCACTCACCTTCCTGAGACCCAGGTCTGACCCCGAGCCCTCCTCCCGCTCTGGACCTTTCCTGGCTCCCCCGTGTGTGGAGTGATGTGTCAACCGCGCAGCCCAGCGGTCCCAGCGGAGTCTGAACCTCGTGTTTTTTTAAGTCCCCACGTGCCCTCCAGACACAGCACACATCCCCTTTCTCAGGCTCAGCCCAGCCATGCATCTCGCCACGTGCCGGGCCGTGCCGAGTACCTGCCGGGCCATGCTTCCTTCAGTCCTCACAACACCCCGATTTACAGGAGAGGAGACCAAGGCATCTCAAGCAAGGGACGGGCACCAGGCTGTCCTATGCCCGGGGCCATGCCCTGGACCCCTGCCTCAGAAACTTCACGGCTGGCGGTAAGAAGGCCTGTGGTCAGTGAAAACATGATTGTGTCATGACTTCTTTGTTGGTCCATCTTTTTCCGAGTGTGACTCTCCACCCCCACCTGCTGAGTTTTAGCTGAGCCGAGTTGCCAGAGCCTGCAGGTGGGAACTTGGAGGGCCCCCTCTCTTTACGCCCCTGGGGCTCCCTGCTGGGTTTGGCCTGGAAAACATTCAGGAGAGTGTTAGTGGCCTCTGGTCCACAGGCCACTCGGAGGGGTCGTCTCATTCTGTCAGTGGCCTCTTCTCCTCATTTTGTGATTCTAGACATTTTTGGTATGTTCTCCTCTTCTTCCTCCTCTTCCTTCTTTGGAGGGGAGGTGGGGAGATTGGATGTTAAATGGTTGGTAGATTACTTAAAATTTGCTCTGGCAGATGATTATATTTTCTGACAGCACTCCTGCAGCCTTTGTCTCCACAATTCGGACCTGGCGGAGGCTGCCAAGCCAAACAGTTAGTCTTGGCGACATGCACTCCCCGTTACTGAAATATTACACATTCTTCTCCAGTGAGTGGGGTATAAAAATAGATTCCAGGCTCAGTTGTGGTCTTTCTGTTTTTAGAATGGATGTGGACAGCTGAGACCCGGATCCCCACACGGGGTGACTGACGCCCAGCGCTCGCTCAGCCACAGCTGGACGGAGTCTGCCCAGATGACCCTCCCTGGACACCTGGGGCACTGAGCATTGAGGGCAGGGCTGTCAGCATTGCTGTGAGGAGGGGTGACTTCCTTGCTGGCTTGCCCGTCTCGAAGGTCATGGGAGACCACCGGGCTGAGCCCCACACCCGATGCGCCACTGAGGAGGGATGGGGGCGTGTCCGCGTCCCCTGAGTTCCTGGCCTTCTTCCTGTGCAGGGTCTCCCTGCTGGTCCCGGCTCTGTCGCCCAGTGCTGTGGGAGGGTTGACGTGACCTCCTTTCCCAAGAGCCCGGCTTTTCTTCCACACCTGAGAAAAATGGGCTTTTCTCTCAAGTTAAGAAAAGTGCTTCTGGAACCCGCCGTCTTTCCCTTTCTGGCCACTCCCTCCTCCGGCCCCTGTCCGCCCGAGGCCCCAGGTTGAAGCGGCCCACCCTCCAAGACAGTTGCACGCAGGGCCACTGTGTCCCGGCCCTTGTCTTCTTTAATAAAGAGGGGAGAATAATCCTACTTACCTGGGATGGTGGGAGGATTAAAGTGAGCGAATGTGTCCAAAGGTTTTGGTGCACGGTAAGAGCTCAGAGAACTGAAGCTCCTTTGCTGTTCTTCCCGAGCAGTGTGTGGTGAGGTCCACTCACCTCCACACCTGTGGCCCAGAGCTGTAGGATAGCCCAAGTTTTCCTGGTGGTTTTCACTGGGCGTCGGTCTTCCCGTACCTTACCTGCTCCCCAGGGGTGTGGAGCGAGGCGCCTGTCCCCCCACCTGGGACCTGCAGGCCGTGTCCATTTCCGGAATAGTGGAGCCCATGTGAATGCTGCTCTAGTGACCCCCCGTGCATGTAGTGTTGAGCTGTGGTGCTTCCTGCAGGTGTGTGGTGGCCCTGTGGCCCTGGCCTACTAGGGACTCTGCCCTCCTCACTGTCTAGGTACCTTAGGAGGTTTTGAGAGACAGGTGCAAGGGCGGCCCTGAGCCTATCAGGGTCCTGTGGGATAGGTCTAGGCAGGGGCAGCCCGGCCTGCATCGTGGAACTCGAAGTGCAGTGGGGACACTTCCAGAACCCTGTGGCGTGGAGACCCAGAGTGGGGGTGTGCATGTAGTGGGAAGAGGGCCGCCAGCCGGGCAGGAGGGCTGGGGCCTGGGGCGGATCACCTTGGTGCTTGTCGGAGGCCAGCACTTGGCAGAGGGGTGGGGCCGGCGAGGGGCGGGTACCCCGAGGCACAGCCTTCCAGGTGGAGGGGGGATCCCCGCCTGGCTGGGCCACCAGCAGGAAGCCAAAGTGGCCAGGCCTCTTTTAGGCCGGGCCTGGGACAGGGTGGGCACAGCCTCTCTGTGACCTCATCTATCAGTCAAGGATGTCAGGAGGCCGCCCAGATTGAGGGAAGGATGATAGACCCACCCTGGCTGGGAGAGGGTGAGTCGGAAGGTCTTGAGGGAGCGGCCCAGAGCAAGGGAGGCGATTGCAGGAGCAGACCTCGGGGAGCAGAGGGGAGACGAGGAGAGAGGACCCAGCAGCCACGTCCACAAGGAGCACTGCCGGGCGTGGTGGCTGAGGGGGCTGGCGAGGGGAGGAGGTGTGCAGGGCCGTGCCAGCTGTGGCTGAAGTGGCTGGGGTGTCTGGCGGGGCCTCTGCCCGCGCCAGGCCGGGAGCAGGTCGGAGGGGAGGAGGTGGCTCTGGCTCTGGTCTGGCGAGTGAGAGGGGCCCTGAGCACCCCGGCGGGCCCCTGGGGGAACCCAGCGACCCAGGTGGCACGCAGATGGCTGCAGAGGCAGTGGACAGTGCCTCGCAGGGAAGCGCAGAGCGGCAGGGTGAGCCCTGGTCTGGGAGGGAGGGAGTGGCCCGCAGGGTGGAGTCAGAGGCAGAAGCCACACAGCTGCTTTGAGGTGGCCAAGGGCCGAAGAAGCCGGAAGCCCAGCTTCCCTGTAACCCTGTCCTGGCGCTTGCCCGCAGGCATGCTAGGGATGGCCCCGGCCAGAAGGAAGACCCTGGGGCTGCAGTCCTGGCGGGAGGGGCTGTTCTCTCTCATGCTCCGTCTGGCTCCGGGAAGCCATTTTTGCTATAGTTCCTGGAGTTCTTAGCGCTGAGCAGAGTTAGATATAGACAGGAAAAACAGACAGACAGACAGAAAATCCTTTCCTTCCCTTCTCCTTCCCCCACACCAACTGGTCTGTCTTTAGAAATTCCAGATACCAGGCCGGACGCGGTGGCTCAAGCCTGTCATCCCAGCACTTTGGGAGGCCAAGGCGAGAGGACTGCCTGAGCTCAGGGGTTTGAGACCAGCCTGGACAACTTGGTGAGACCTCGTCTCTACAATTAAAAAAAAAAAGCCAGGCACGGTAGTGTGCACCTGTAGTTCGAGCTGCTTGAAAGGCTGAGGCAGAAAGGTTGCCTAAGCCCAGCAGGTCAAGGCTGTGGTGGCCATGAGAGTGCCACTGCACTTTAGCCTGGACAACAGAGTGAGACTCCAACTTAAAAAAAAGAAAAGAAAAGAAATTCTAGACAACAGATCCTTTTCCTCTGGGGTTAGGAGTCAGGAAGAGACCTAAGTATCCAGCAGGGTGATCAAGGAGGACTTTTTAAGACATTGGAATATATTTATGGGGTACGTCAGATATTTTGTTACATGCATAGCCTGTGTAATGATTAAGTCAGGGCGTTTGGGGTATCCATCACCTGAGTATTTATCATTTCTGTGTGTTGGGAACATTTAGAGTCCTCTCTCCTGGCTATTCTGAAATATGCAATACATTGTTTTTAGCTGTAGTCACCCTACTCTGCTACTGAACACTGGAACTTATTTCTTCGGTCTCATGGCATGTTTGCACCCATGAATCAGCCTCTCTGCTTACACCTTGACCAGCCTCTGGTATCTGTCATTCTGCTCTCTACCTCCAAGAGGTCGCAGGACTATGTTTCTTAAAGGAGACCGTAGTCCTACTTGATTTGCAAAGTTAAGAACAATGTGTACTTACATAGGGAAAAAGACTTAGAAGTGAATTTGTTAGGACTTTTTCTCCTCTAAGTGCTTGTTTTCCCCATATTCCCCTCAGAAGCCCCCAAACTAGGTACTTGCTTTTACCTGCATAGCCTTCTCCTCTAAGCAGATGACACCCTCCTCTGAGGAGCTGTCACCAGGTCTCCAGTCACCCAAGAAGTGATGGACACAACCTTTGTCATTCTGTTTGAGGAGGTCACGCCCAGGCAAGTACTGCTGGTTTCCTTGCAGCCATGACCCTGCAGCAGCCTAGGAGCCACTGGGCCTGCTTCTCTCCCTGGCATCCCTTACTGTCCGTCAGTTTCATCCACGTAAGCAGAATGTTCAGCCCGGTCTTCCAGAGGCTTCCAAGCCAAGATCCCTAGCAGAGAAACTGTCGATCCTAAAAAAGTCTGAGGTTTGACAAAGTGCTCCTCTTTAAGTACCTTCCTTACGCCACAATTTCCAGATCAAAGTCAGCTTTGTCCTGAGTTTCAGGCGCCACTTCCAAACCATTTTTAGCAATTTGCTTGTTTAAAGAAACCATCATCTCTGTGCCCACAGTCTCCCTGTGTTCTGTTGTGGAATTTGGAAGTCTGCAGAGTATTTGGAATGCCGCATTCAGAAATAGTCCTTTAAACATCAAATTGGCTCATGCATGTAGGTCTAGAAGTTCTGCTGCGTACACGACTCTCTGCTGTCCCCATGGCTGTTGTACTGGGCAGCTACTGGCTTTGTGTTCATTCAGTGGTGCCCAGCCAGGCCTTCAGGCCTTGGAATCACTCCATCAGGGTGGAGTTCCCAGCTATAGGATCTCCTAGATTGACCAATGACTTAGGACATTGACCTCATCACTCCAAACCTCCATTTTCTTTGTTTTTTTTTTTTTTTTTTTTTTTCAGTTGGAGTCTCACTCTGTCGCCAAGACTGGAGTGCAGTGGCCGCTCCCGGCCACCACAGCCTCGACCTGCTGGGCTCTGGCGACCCTTCCGCCTCAGCCTTCCAAGTAGCTGGAACTACTGGCGTGCGCTACCACGTCCGGCTAATTTTTTTGATTTATTGTAGAGATGAGGTCTCACCGAGTTGCCCAGGCGGGTCTCGAACCCGCGGGCTCAGGCAATCCACTCACCTCAGCCTCCCAAAGGCGTGGGATTACAGGCTGAGCCACCGAGCCCGGCAAAACCTCCGTTTTCTTATTTGTAGAATAAAAACAACAGCAACAACAACAACAATAAAACCACGTGCCTGATGCATCAGACACGCCAAGTAATCTACAAATATCTGTAATGAGAGATCCAGGTAGAGCCAAAGCTTTGGTGTTTCTTGGGTTTTCTTTCCTCTCAAACTGAGCTTCAGGACAGCCTGGACCTGCGATATGAACTCCAGTTCTTTAGTGCCTCGTTGCATCTTCTGAGCCTGGAGAGAAGACCTCTGGCCATCCTCTGAGAAGCCAGACTTGGAGGCGTCTCAGACTCGGGGACATGTGCAGCTCTCTGTGTTCATGACCCGCGCTTGATCCAGGAGAAGCAGGACTGTATATGCCTCCTTACCCTAACAAGCATGCCCCTGCCTACCAGTGAGAGTCCTGGAGAGTGCTGTTGCTTGTAAAAACTTAAAGGAGGAAGACTGTTTTCTAAGTTCAGGAATATGCTTAAAAGTCATAAAGCACTCTTTTGTATATTAAGTTAGTACAGACAGTTTTAAGGTATTATACTCAGTGACTGAAAATGTGACTCTGATGTATAGCTGGTGGCATTAGAAATTGGGGCAGCTGACCGGGCGCGGTGACTCAAGCCTGTAATCCCAGCACTTTGGAAGGCCAAGGCCAGAGGATTGCCTGAGCCCAAGGCTTCGAGACCAGCCTGGGCAACTTGGTGAGACCTCGTCTCTACAATAAATCAAAAGATTAGCTGGGTGTAGTAGCACACGCCTGTAGTTCTGGCTAGTTGGAAGGCTGAGGTGGAAGGATCGGCGGAGCCCAGCGGGTTGAGGCTGCAGTGGCCGGGAGTGTGCCACTGTGATCCAGCCTCGGTGACAGAGTAAGACTCTGACTCAAAAAAAAAAAAAGAAAAGAAAAGAAATTGGGGCAGCCCCTAGAAAGCAAATCAGATAGTATGCATCTAAAACCTAAAAAAAGAAAGGCTTAAACCTTTTATGTTTTAATATTTCACTTCTAGAAATTATCGAAGGAAATTGACCTCGAACGGGGGAGAGCTCCGTGTATGAAGGTGTTTGTGGCAACCTTAACGGTCTCAGCAAAACCTAGATGTAGTGCAAATTCAGGGGAACATGGCTGAGCAGGTGAGGGACAGCTGCCCAATGGACAGTGCCGCAGCATGGATGGGCTCGTGGTTCACGGGGAAAGCCGTAGCGCGTATGCCCAGCAGGGCTGCAACCTCAGAAAATGGGCCCATGGAGGCGGTTACACGGAAATACACAGAGTGGCGGTGATTGTGGGAGGGGGGAAGGGTTATGGCTGATTTATTTTCTATTTTCTAAACTTTCTGCCATGTCATTTTGTGACTTACTAACACGTTTATTATTTTTAGAAGAAGTGAGGAGAGTATGAGGGCGTCGAAGTGGTAGGGAAGGGAGACATGTTCAGGGCTGATTGTGGAAACGATTTTGGTGGCACGGTGCTGGCTCTGCCGCGCTGGGCGGTGACGCTCCGCAGAACCGGGAGCCTTGGGTTTCCATGCAAGGGTCTCGCCCGAGCAGCTCCGCGGTGTCATGTTTGGAGGTCGCTGCG
>NW_007247264.1:0-12822 GCF_000164805.1 Carlito syrichta | reverse complement strand
ATTTAAAAAGTTAAAATAGGGTAAAGAGCAGGAAGGGAAAGGTGGGAACAAAGGAGCTGAAGAGGCTCTTAGTCACAGTTTCTGAAGGCCAGAGGGGAGGAGAAAGAACACAGAACTGAACAGGGGGGTCAAGGCCTCTCCTCATCACTAGCTATGCAGCCCTGGGCATGTTCCTCACTTCTCTGAGCCTCAGGCATCTGGTCTGTAGACCAGCCATGAAACACCTGCAACTGCAAATCTCACAGGGAGGCAGTGAGAAGTAAATAAAATGTGAAAGGAATTTGAAAAATAACAAGCTAAACCGGGCTCAGTGGCTCAGCCTGTAATTCCGTGCCTTTGGGAGGCTGAGGTGAGTGGATTGCCTGAGCCCGCAGGTTTGAGACCCACCTGGGCAACTTGGTGCGACTTCATCTCTACAATAAATCAAAATGAGCCGGGTGTGGTAGTGCACGCCTGTAGTTCCAGCTACTTGGAAGGCTGAGATGGAAGGATCGCCTGAGCCAGCAGGTCAAGGCTGCAGTGGCCATGAGCATGCCACTGCATTCCAGCCTGGGTGACAGAGTGAGACTAACTCAAAAAAAAATTTTTTTTAAATCAGAACTAATAATTACCTAGAATTCACAGCAAACATGTAGTAACAGCTAAAACCTAGTTTACACAGCGAACAGCAAAAACTTGACCAATGTGCTATTCCTAACGTGGCATTTCAACTGCTAAGAATTCATCATGACAGTCAGGTACCCTGGTACACACCTGTACTCCCAGATTCTCAGGAGGCTGAGGTGAAAGGATTGCTTGAGCCCAGGCATTCAAGGCTACAGTGAGCTATGATTGCACCACTGCACTCCAGCCTGGGTGACTGAGTGAGACCCTGTCTCTAAAAAATAAAATTAAAAAAGAAAGAATTTATCATGAGGTACAATCCCACGAAAGGAGGGGAGGTAGAGGCTGTTCATCACAGCACGTGTTAAGCTATATTGGCTAAAAACATCCCCTGTCTCTCCCTATGGGATATTATATTTCCAACCTCACTGACGTCAGGCTTGGCTTCAGCCAATGAAATGTGAGGGGAATTGACAAATGCCAATACTGATTCCCACTTCTGAGCAGAAGCTTCAAGAAATATCATCTCGCTGTTCCACCATTTTTTTCCCCACTCTGCCAGGAGATCAGTAATGTCTTAGATGGGGCTGCTCTGTCTGCCAGGCTCCCCAAGGGACAATGGCATAGAGCAGAGAGCCACAGCCAACAGGTGATGGTCATGTCACTCGAGGGAGACAAAAACCTTTGTTGTTGCAAATCATCCATATCTGGCAGGTCATCAGTCACCATAGCATAACCTAGCTGACTCACACGCAGCCATGTTTCTACCAATGCAAAACCACAAACAACCTAAACACCCAACAAATAAATAAGCTGCCTATCTCCACAATGGACTGTCAATGAAATGATGTTATAAGTTGGCATAGAAGAACACTCTTGACATGCTATTAACTGAAGAAAGCAGAGTCGTCTCTAGAGTAAACCAATTAACAATTAAAAAGTCTACAAATCATGAAGAGAAAGATAATCTACCCCAAAAGAAATTGGGCAAAGGACATGAACATGCAATTAATTTACAGCAGAGGAAATCAGGTAAGATGATAGATTGAAAAGATGCCTGATATCCTCAAGACAGTACAAATTAAAGTGACCATGAGACACTATTTTACACCTATGGGAGTGCTCAAGTGTTAAAAGTGTGATAATGCAAGTGTGGAAAAGGTGTGGGGGAAAAAGAACTCATACTCTTGTAGAGGGGAGAGAAACCCCCACAAACACCTTGGAGATCAATTTAGTAACAAGCAGTACCGTTGAGTGTAGGCAGACCATAGGATTCAGAAATTCTCCCACTAGATACTCTGAATGGCTAGGAATTTGAGGTGTGTCTGTGTTAGTTCTCTATTGCTGAGTAACAAATTACCCCTCAAAACCCAGCAGCTTAAAAACATACATTTATTATCTTACAGTTTCTTTGGGTCAGGAATCTCGGCACAGGGTAGCTAGGTGGCTCTACCTCAAGTTCTCTCCTGAGGTTCCAGCTGGGCTGTTGTTCAGGGCTGTAGTCTCATCTGAAGGCTCAGCTGGGGATGGGGGTGTTGAGAGCTGCTTTCAGAGTCACTCACCAGGCTGTCAGCAGGCCTTGATGCAGAGACCCACTAATGCCCCTCCCTATTGCCACAGCAGCTAGAGAAGGGCATGGTGGGAATTCAAGGGCTTCTTTCCGCACATTCCTGAGCACATTACTGAGAGACCCCTTGTCCTCTTTGCACTCCCAGTAAGTAGCTTCAGGGGATTCTTGACTTCCCAACAGGCTACACCCAAAGATGTAAATCCCTATTTACTCTCTTTCTTTGAACTATACAGTATCAATGTAATTGTCTTGTGATTTGCATAACTTTTGCAATGCATGATGTCTTAGGCCTGGTAAACTTCCTTTACTCTAAATATCACTATCTAAATGTAAAATGCAGCTATAACTTAAGTTCTATACAATGGTCTGCTGGTCATGTGGCTAATGTGTGGGTATCCACAACTCTGGACTATAAAAGTGAACTGTAAAAGCCTAGAGGGTAAGCAGAACCATTTTAGAAAGACCTCAAATCCAGCTCTGCTCCCTGGATTTGAACTCAGAAATAAACTTCTTTCTACTGGTTCTCTGCCCCTTTGGATTTACTGGTATCAAAAGGAGCAGTCAAGCATTACTTGGACCATAACAGCCTCAGTCCCTAGCCAAGCAGGCTCTCCTCAGGGCTGTCTCATAGACATGGCATCTGGCCTCCTCCAGGGCAAGTGCTCCAAGGGAGAGCCACAGAAAAAACCCAAGCTGGCAGCCAGTCTTTCTATAACCTGATGTATATCCCTCCTGCTGTGTTCTACTTGTTAGAATCAATTCAGTGAGTCCAGGCCACACCCAAAGGGAAGGGATTACACAAGGGTGTGAAGATAAGAATGCAGGAATCACTGGGAGCACCTTAGAGGTGGCCTTCCAGGGTGATCCAGGAGAATCAAATATTCATTACAGCAGTCTTTGTAATAGTGAAGAATGGAAATTATCTGTATATGATTAGCAAAAAAAACAACAAAAAAATGAGAACTGATGGCTTGTTGAGACAATGGAACTTGACACAGCAGTTAACAAATAGAAGAAAAAAAAAACATGGACTACATTGTGTATCAACACATGGATACAGTTTTAAAAACTGCTTGGCTGGGCATGGTGGCTCAAGCTTGTAATCCCAGCATTTTGGGAGGCTGAGGCGAGTGGATTGCCTGAGCCCAGGGGTTCGAGACCTGCCTGGGGAACTTGGTAAGACCTCATCTCTACAATAAATCAAAAAGTTAACCAGGCATGGTGGCGCATGCCTGCAGTTCCAGCTACTTGACAGGCTGAGGCAGAAGGATTCCCTGAGCCTGGCAGGTGGAGGCTGCGGTGGCTGTGAGCATGCCACTGCACTCCAGCCTGGGCCACAGAGTGAGACTCCAACTCAAAAAAAAAAAAAAAAAAACTGCTGAATGAGTCATCAAGGCTACATGACACAGAGATAAGAATTGTACGCATACCATTTTTCTAACACATAAGCATTAACGTTCTGCTTGAGGCTATGTACATATGTGGTAAGAGCACAAACATGCATGGACCTGATCCCCACTCCTCTTATTTGGGCTCGCTGGAGAAGGAGAGAGAATAGGAGGGCTGGGCATGGGCTGGCGCTATCACATTTCACTGATCTTTATAGCGGAATTAAAATAAAACCAAAAATGATTCCCTTTTTTTTTTTTGGAGTCAGTCTCACTCTGTCATCCAGGCTGGAGTGCTTGGCATGATCACAGCTCACCACAGCCTTAAACTCCTGGGCTCAAGAAATCCTCCTGCCTCAGCCTCCTGAGAAGCTGGGACTACAGATGAACACCACCATACTTAGCTAATTTCTTTTTTTCTTTCTTTTTTTTAATGTTTTTGTCAAGCAATCCTCCTGCTTCAGCCTCCCAAGATGCTTGGGATTACAGGTATGAGTCACCACGCCCGGCCCCTTATTTTTGCTGAAACATATATGCATTTCTGTTACATGTATCTACAAGGTGTCTATAAAGTCTGGACACAGATGACGTTGTTTTGTTCCTTTACAGAGTGGAGATGTTTTTGATGACATTAGGCCTATTTACCTATGGTTCTAGACTTCAGGGGCAGATTTATAGAGACATAAAAGTGCCTGAAGAGGTAAACATCAGAATACTAAGAGTTATATGCAAGTGGGTAGTTATAGATTTTTGTCTTCTCTTTGCTTTTCTGTGTTTTTGTATTACTGAAGTGACAGAATTTTTGTGTAAAAAAAAATACAAAATTTCTTCAAAAATAAAGACAAACTCCGAACCAAAATGGCCACAGTTGAACACCAAAACACATCAGCTCTGAGAGCACAAAAAGAATTCCAGGTTACAGGGGACGGCTTGGGTTGGAAATGAGAAGCACAGTCGCTGACCTGGGAAGAGAAGGCTCTGGGTCACAGTATGCAGGCTCACTTGGGCAAGTGCCGCCCTTGGCTCGCGGCCAGGAGTCACCTGCCAGGACGCAGGGGAGGTGCTGGCAGGCTGCAGCCAGGCCCGTCCCTGGAGGGAATGACTTCCCGCCTTGGCTGAAGGGAAGAGGCTGCTGAGGCCAAGGTGCTGGCTCCTTGACCCCCAAAACACGCCAAATTCCCCCCCGGGGGTTCACAGAGGGCAGGGGTCAGAAGGAGAAACTCTAAACCAATTCCCCAAGCACAGGCACAAGTGCCTACAATTAATTATGACCACCTGATTTACGCTCCTCTGTATTTTCCCAAGTCGCCACAGTGGAAACACATTACTTTCATCACAGGGAATCAATAAACTCTAAAAAGAAAAGTATCTTTGTCTAGAATCCACAATGCCCAAGAGGCTGATGAAGACAAGCTCAGACAGAGGCTGTCAACAGGACAGGCTTCTGGCGTTAGGGCCCACGCATCACGGGCTCAGGCAGGACTCGCCATGTCCACACTTCCAGGGACCACTCTAATCCCCCACAGAGCCCCAACAAACACCACCCCTCTTGACCAAGCTCCACCCAGGTTCCTCTGAGCCCTCTTCTCAACTAGACTTTGAGCTCAGCCCACTTCCTGACTCTGGCCTGCACAGCCCAGTCTTAGCATGAATCCTTTTAGGTCAGTGTAGCAAGAATGTCACCAATTACATCTGACCACCTTGCTACCTGATCAAGTTCCTCATCCCAAGTCCTCATCTGCCTTTAGCAAGAATCCCCTACCCGTGACATCTCCTCTTGTTCACTTTCCATCCACTGCCCCCCACCCCGCCTCCACTCTGCTTTTGTGCTATAAAGCCCCATTTGTCCTTGTTGTATTTGAAATTCAGCTTGATCTCTCTTCCCTGCTGTAACAGAGCTGAACCCTACTGCAATAGTCTTGATTTTCCTCACCATTTTCACAAGTGTCAGACCATTTTTTTCTTCTAAGCTCACAGTCCGGCTAGGAAGTAGAGGGACCAGCCTCAT
Source organism: Carlito syrichta (assembly GCF_000164805.1). Classification (NCBI taxonomy): domain Eukaryota; kingdom Metazoa; phylum Chordata; class Mammalia; order Primates; family Tarsiidae; genus Carlito; species Carlito syrichta. The sequence continues at coordinate 7,253 of NW_007247264.1, read as the reverse complement.
CCCATTCCCTGCATGGCTACCCCCACCCCCACCCACCCTACCCCACCCACCCTGTGCAGAAGATGGCCCAGAGAAGGGGGAGGAGTCATATGGGCTTCCTGAGAGCGACTGGGGGTGGGGTGCCCAGGGGCTGGCATGGAAGGAGATCAGTTCTAGAGAAAATGGAAGTAAACCCATGGGTAGATGGGACGTTAAAAAGTCAGAGAGGACGAGGTGCAGAGGCTTATGCCTGTAATGCCACCACTTTGGGAGGCTGAGGCTAGAGGACTGCTTGACCCCAGGAGTTCGAGACCAGCCTAGGCAACATAGTGAGACCTCATCTCTACAAAGAACTAAAAAATTAGCCGGGCATGGTGGCACACGCCTGTAGTCCCAGCTACTTGGGAAGCTGAGGCAGAAGGATCTCCTGAGCCCAGGAGGTCGAGGCTACAGTGAACCATGATTGTGCCACTGCACTCCAGCCTGGGCAAGAGTGAGAATCTGACTCAAAAAAAAATCAAAGAGCATCATGATGTGACTGGAATGAAGAAAGCTTAAATGGAAGGAAACAGTAAATGCTCAGGAGATCAGAGAGAAAGAGGAGAGGGCCAGCAGGATGAGCAGAGAAGCAGGCAGACATGCAGGCTCCAGTCTCAGCTCTGCCTCTAACTCTGGGTGTGACCTCAACCAAGTTACTGCCCCACTTGGAACCTCTATCTTGTTGTCTTCCCCAGAAGTAGGAGGGGAGGAAGAGAAGATAAGCACAGTGAGTGTAAATGACAACAGGTGGCAAGGAGTGTTCCTTCAGGCAGCAGCAACAGGTGCTACAGGGCTCCCTTGTCAATGACAACAGGTGACAAAGAGCGCACCCTTACCAAACACAGGCAGCAAGCCCAGCAAGGGCCTGCGTGCCACAGGTGTGGCCCACATGGCCAAGCAGTCGATGGTGGCCTATGTAAGTCCACATCCACAGAAGACTAGAAACACCACATTGGAAGGGGAGGATGGAGCAGCAGGGGAATTGACAGAGGGACTCCAGAGAGCCTGGGACATGCATTCAAGGCCAGACAGCCCCACAAGCTCCCGAGCCTGGGCACAGCACAGCTGGACCCGAAGCACACCCAGGAAAAAGCAGGACTTCCGCCCAGCTACGCCCCAACACAGTCACAGAAAAGTTCCTGACAGTGAGTTTCCTATCCTATTGCATCCATTTGTCACCATTTGTCCAAGATTTCCTGAGTGTCTCCCAGGTCCAGAAATCATACCTCTTGCAACAAGGGACACCAAGAAGGGACGCAGCCCCAAGTGGGAGAACCGAGTTCCCCAAGAAACAGGAGGAAATGTGGGAGGAGAGGAGGGATGCTGTGTGGAGGGCAGGGCGAGGAAGGAGGGACGCAGGTGACAGGAAGGCACACGCAGGATTCAGGAGGCAGGACAGAGGGTGCATGTTCAGTAAATGACAGACAGCACCCTGCACCCGGGGCAGAGGAAGCCTTGTGGGGGGCAGCACGGAAGACAAGCAGGAGCCTGGGCAGCACACACCCGGATGCCAAGCTGTCCCCAGAGCCCACGTGGCACTCTGCAGACTGTCGACAAACCCAAGACATGCAATAGGAGGAGGGCACGCTCCCACGTGTGGCTGAGATGGCGCCTGCAGCTGGGAGTAGAGTAGAGTGGACACAACGAAATGGAGAGGCGATGGGGAATGGGCCGGGATGCAGGAGGCAGAGAATCCAGAAGTAACCCAGAGCAGAGCACTGAGCAGTGGTTCTTCAACTGCAGTGGGTGTGCCTGGAGCACTTCTTTAAAAGGCAAAGCCCCGGACTCCACTCAGCAGCTTCCAATTCAACAAACCTAGTCTTGGCCCAGAACCTGCATTCTCAAGATGATTGGGGTCCACCCTTGGAGACACACTGGCTTAGGAAGCGACTGGTAGGGGCATTCAGTGAGTTACGCAGTATACCAAGGCACTCAAAAAAAATCACATTTTCCCCTTCTCAATTAGCTTGGCAACCGCTTATTGAGTGCGCTGAGCACTTAAATGCATCATCATTTACATTACCCAGCTTCTCAGTATTATTAGGTGAACAGGAGCAGTGCCAGGTGTTATGGGCTGAATCGAATCTTCCCTTCCAAAATCCATATGTTGAAGTCCTAACCCCAGCTTCCTTAGAATGTGACTGCACTTGGAGACAGGTTCTTTACAGAGTTCATTAAGGTAAAATTAGATCATTAGGTGACTCCTAATCCAATATGACTGGTGCCCTTATAAGAAGAGGCGATTAGGACAGAGACACACTCACAGGGAGAAAGAAGGCAGCCACCTACAAGAAAGGAAACGAGACCTCAGGTGAAACGACCCCTGCTGACACCTTGATCTTGGACTTCCAGCCTCACAGACTCTGGGAAAATAAATTCCTATTTAAGCCACCCAGTTTGTGATACCTGATGATGGCCACCTGAGCTGACTCATACACACGTTACTACAGAGACTGGGGAGGTTAAGTCATGTACCCAGCAGGAGTGCAGGGACTGGTGGGGAGGGACAGCATCGTACGCCCCTTGCTGCAAAGCTGGCGCTAAATAATAAGAATAAAGTTTCAGTAAGAATAAGTATTCTGGCCAGGCTCGGTGGCTCAGCCTGTAATGCCATCAATTTGGGAGGCCGAGGCAAGTGGATTGCCTGAGCCCGCAGGTTCAAGACCAGCCCAGGCAACTTGGCGAGACCTCGTCTCTACAATAAATTTTTAAAAATTAGCTGGGCGTGGTAGCGTGCACCTGTAGTTCCAGCTACTTGAAAGGCTGAGACAGAAGAATCGCCACAGCCCAGCAGATTGATGCTGGGGTGTCCATGGGTGTGCCACTGCACCCCATCCTGGGCAACGAAGTGAGACTCTGACTCAAAAAAAAAAAAGAATAAGCATTCTGTAAATTGTAAAAATCCACCCCAAAGTTCTCATCCCCTTTCCTCCTCAGAAGTATCCAGAAGGGGACGTTCCGAGCTGACACACCTGCCCCCATTCTGTGTGGTGCTCACACGTGATGTCTCAGCACTCACTGGGAGAGCACTGGGGCCACTCTGAGGAAGAAAACACCTCGAGCTTGCCACATAAATGATATAAAGTCTCTAGTTTAAAAGGAAAAGCAAAATCAAAAGGACCAAGATTGAAATAACAGGAAGTGCTTGGGGGTTAGAGACCACTTGTGCAGGTGTCACGAGAGCAGGAACTCTTGTGTGGCCTGACTAATCCTAAAGCCAGACGCTTGGAACCTTGCCCTGTGTGAGACAACTGCGGCCTCTGCCTCCCAGTAGGTCAACTGGAGAAAGAGCGGCCAACCTGAGGCTGAGTTGATGTGACCGGCATCACCTCGAATGCACTTTGTTGTGGAGCCGAGAGCTCTGCATTCCTGTAGCTGAGAGCCAAGCTGGCACAGGACCCACCGGGAGCCCAGGCAGCTGGGCCTGGGCAGGACTGGGATCAACCGGCCAGAAGCGGGGAAAGGGGAACATGCTGGAGGGAAATTCCAAGCCATGACGAAGACTGGTGTCACTGCTATAACAAACTACCACCAATTAAACGGCCTACACTCCACAACTACAATTTCTTTCTTTTTTTTTTGAGTTGAAGTCTCACTCTGTCACCCAGGCTGGAGTGCAGTGGCTGCTCCCAGCCACTGCAGCCTCGACATGCTGAGCTCGGGCAATCCTTCCACCTCAGGCTTCCAAGTAGCTGGAACTATAGGCATGTGCCACCATGCCCGGCTATTTTGTTTTCTCATTTATTGTAGAGACAAGGCCTTGCCATGTTGTCCGGACAGGTCTCGAACCCCTGGACTCAGGCAATCCTCTCGCCTCAGCCTCCCAAAGTGCTGGGATTACAGGCTTGAGCCACCATGCCCAGCTACACAACTGAACTTTCATACAGTTTCTGCCAGTCAGAAGTCCAACACAGGACTCACTGGGACAACGGTGTCAGAAGGGCTGGTCCCTCCAGAGGCTGTAGGGGGGAATTTGTTTCCTTGCCTTTACCAGCTCTTGTGGCTGCCCGCACTCCTTGGCTCCAGGCCCTTCCTCTGCCTGCAAAGCCAGCAGTGTTACATCTCTGCTCATTCTTCCCTTCTCATCTCCATTAGTCTGACTACAGCTGGGACGGGCTCTTTTCAGGACCCAGGTGATGATGTGGGGCCCATCTGATAATCCAGGGTATTCTCCCCACCCCAAGGTCCTCGGTCTTCATCACATCACAAAGACCTTTACCACGTAAGGGAAATATCCACAGTTGCCAGGAATTCGTACATGGACACTGGGGGTGGCGGCGGGGGTGGGGGCGTATTATCCTGCCCCTCACAATGCTGTTCAGGACAGAGATTCAACAAGCTTGGAGCAGTGGGTCTCTAATTTCTGGGTGCACAAGAACCTCTAGGGCAGTTCATAGGCATTTAGAAGCTCACCCTGGCCGGGTGCAGAGGCTCACGCCTATCATCCCAGCACTTTGGGAGGCTGAGGTGAGAGGATCGCCTAGGCCCATGGGTTCGACACCAGCATGGGCAATTTGGCAAGACCTCATCTCTACAATAAATCCAAAAATTAGCTGGGCATGGTAGCACATGACTGTAGTTCCAGCCACTGGGAAGGCTGAGGCAGAAGGATCACCTGAGCCTCCCAGCAGGTCGAACCTGTAGTGACATGAGCGTGCCACTGCATTCCACCCTGGGGCACAATGAGACTCCAACTCAAAAAAAAAAAAAAAAAAGCAGCTCACCCCTAGTGACCTTGATGGGGTGGGGGGGGGGGAGGCAGGAATCTGCATTGTAATTAGCTTCCCCAATAACTCTCCACACACCCAAATATCTGGGGCAGAGAATGTCCAGGTGGCAGAGTAATCCTGATCTTGGTTGTATGAGTCAGGGTTCTATGGAGAAACAGAGTCAATGAGGTATATAGAGAAATATATAAAGAGATTTCTTATGAAAGACTGGCTCACACGATTACAGAGGCTGAGAAGTCCCATGATCTGCTGTCTGCAAGCTGGAGACACAGGAAAGCCAGTAACGTAGTTCCAGTCCAAGCCCAGAAGCCTGAGAACCAAGAGCTCCAAGGTCCAAGAGCAAGAGAAGGTGAATATCCCAGCTCACACAGAGAGCAAATTCACTCTTCCTCCATATTTTGTTCTATTCAGACCCTTAATGGATTGGAAGATACCCACCTCAATGGTGAGGGCAGATAGTCTTTACTCAGTCTACCCATTCAAGTGCTAATTGCTTCCAGAAACACCCATCCAGACACACCCAGAAACAATGTTTTACCAGCTATCTGGGCATCCCTTAGCTCAGTCAAGATGACTCATAAAATTAACCCACGTATTGGTCAACAAATATTACTGAACACCTACCTGCTCCTGTTCCAGGCTGGGAGTCAGACACACATGAGTTCTGATGCAGACCCTGTCACCCAGGAGTCACTAATCCTTGGACAAGTCATGTGACCTCTCTGGACTTCAGTATCCTCCTCTGTAAAATGGGATCCCAACCATCACCTGTCTACTGCAGAGAGTTCCCAGGAAGACAAAGGAGACCACACCCAGAGCCAAGTGCTATGTCTACATAGCCTGTCCCTCCACATCACCAGGGCCAGGTCACTCCCACAGCTGTCCTACTCCAGGACTACAGGAGCAGCTCATGGACAGAAGTGACCTCAACCTAAGTCTTTCACATTTACTAAATCTAATGGGCCATTATAAAAGAAGCTGCTGATACATCAGTCAGGAAATGAGAAGTTGTGGACCTGGTGCTAACCATGAATCACCCACTTATGAATACATATATAGTAAGTCATTAATGTTAACACCGTCTGCAGAAAATGCTACCCAGAGAATTAAGTCCCCTGCAGTTGGCTCTAAATAACTCCATTCTCTACGGGAATAAGCCAAGGCTCTTGGCCAAAATTAAGTCCTGGCTAGAGGTGAGAGTGCTTACACCCACAAATGACCATAAGAAATTGATTCCTGTCCTAATCTTAAAATAAAAATCAAATCAGAAAAAAAAAATCAATTGATCCCAGATGTTAATAAAATAAAGAAACTAACATGAATAAGGCTCTCTAATATACAATAGCTCACATATTCCTCATGAGAGCCTTACCAGGTCAGTAAGATTTACATGTCAGGAAACTGAGGCTCAAAGAAGTTAAGTGCCTTGCTTGGGGCTCACAGGGCCAAGAAGTAAAAGAACCAGGGTCTAACTCCCTCTCCCTGCCCTCCAGTGCTAGACACTGGGGGTGGGAGGTGTCAAGAGAGTAACTGGCATGGTCCTTCTTTCAGGTTACCCATAACAGCTACCGGGAAGTTACTTTACACATTCTAGGGTGACAGACCTACCACCCACAAAATGCACGCTTTGAAATTCTGTTTAACATGATCTGGAGCAATGCAAAGTCTTTCTCCACCTCTTAGCCATGGCTTCAAGTCCCAGAGATGGCGGATGGGGGAGGTGAAGACGGAGAGTCAGGGAGAGGGCCCTGAGGATGCCGGGCAGAGGGCCCTGAGGATTCCAAGCAGAGTCAGGGAGCAGGGCCCTGAGGATGCCGGGCAGGAAAGAGGATAGCTCACCACCACCATCACCACCCCCCGCCCCCACGCGGCGGGCTCCCCTCCTCCAGAGAAGCCACAGAGAAGAGGCATCTGCCCTACCTTTCTCTAAGGTATGGGATCCACAGAGGAAGTCGGGTCAGCCGATGTGTTCCGGCCACCCAGAAGGAGGAGCTCCCTCTAGCTTCGTGAAGAAGGGCTTCCCAGAGTAACTGACAGCCAGGGCTGAGGCGAAAAGGAGAGCCAAGACAAAGAGCTGGAGGCCAGAAAGAAGGGCTGCGGCATGCGGGGCAGGGCAGGGGGCCAGCTCATCAGGAATGCAGGGTGAGCGTGGCATAAGTGGCCGTGATGGCCAGCCGCCAGGCAAGGGAGCCTCAGCATCTGTTAGCAAGTACCAGCCAATTCAAAAATTTGAGGCAGGAGGGGCACTGCCCGGCTTCTGGCCCCAGGGAGCAATCACACATGCATCATATACTCATCAATGCCACTGAGGAGGAGGAACGTAAGTACCAGAGACGCTGGACAAAAGTCCCCCATGTGCAAGGGGCTCGGCTGGTTGGTCTCCAACCAGCTTAATCCAATGCGCTGGCCAGGTAGGGCGGCCTTACCCAACTCCACAGGTGAGGAGGCAGGGCTCAGGGTGTGCAGGTGGATGGTAGGCAGGCCAGCACATGGCCCAGGTGGCCA